>NW_025169882.1:0-1759 GCF_004010195.1 Chiloscyllium plagiosum | reverse complement strand
GGTGTTGATTATTCGTGAATCTCCCGTGCAGTGTAGGGCAAGAACAAGATTCTCGATCCAGTGTATACCAAAGGTGTGAGGTGCAAAGAAAAACTGCTGGAGCGGATTGTGAAGTCACCAACCAGAGTGTGACTCGAATCCGTGAATGTGGAGCACAGCAGTATAATAACCCACTTCCATAATCACTCGGTCTCCTCAGCACATTTTGTAGAGGGGTGACAAATGACCTCATCAGCTTATATGTGGTGAAAGTCATGGATCAGAAATTTCCAGAGCGGAACTGAATCCACACCATTGTGTTTCTGCTTTCACCAGAATTATGATAACAGCAAATTCCAATAAATAGCTATGCTCGTCAGAATGAACAGCTGTCAGTGATACATTCTGAGTCAGAACTGTGTCAGAATCAAACAGAGAATAAGAATTTTCCGTCATATTCTTACCTACATTTGACTCGTAATTTCTTCAGTCACTTTCTCTCTCACGTGAAGAAGCAGCCATGGAGAGGGAAATAAACGTGATGTTGTGGTTCAATGGCCTTTCTCATATGACTGAACCTGAAATGGATTAAACCGCAAGAAACGCTGTTTTATTCGTTTAATTTTACTTTTGCTGCAACCTCACAATGTTCATTGTAATAATCGCAAGTGAATTAGATATATCTCATTGGAACGATTAATGTTGTATTCAAATTTGCTCCGACTTTATTTCAGTTTAAGAAGAGTACTGCTTAGAAAAGCAAAGGCTAAAAGTGCAGTTTTGTTGCTCGTTGCTTTGGCAGATTTCACTGAGTATCAAATGGACCAAACATCCTGGTGTTTGTCCTCACATCTTTAACGCATGTGATTAAAGCAGGAAGTCGATCTCCAAGCAATTGGTCACTTCCTATTCATTATGTAATATCTTGCCATCGCAATTAAAAAAAAATCCGCTCAGTTCCATTTAAAATCCTTGATGTGGTATATTATACCAAATCTTTCAAAATTCAGAGTTTTGGAACCGAATCTTATTCAGCTGCACACGTTCACGAAATTTCTTTACGTATAATGTCAACCAACTTCGACCTCGTTTCCCCTCAACTTCCGACCGACGACCCCATACCCCTACAGCTTTACCTCGCCACACGCTGTCTCTCTTCTTCTGAAATTTATTCCTTGTAGGTCTCCAAATGTGCAAATATTTTGAAAAACAGATTCTCAGAGTGACAGCCATTCTGTTGTCATCAGTTCTTTGTCCTTCAATGTTTTTTTCCAAACGTTTTGAATGCCTAACGTCTAGATGTTTACTTACTTGAAAGAGGGAATTTTCCACCTATTTACTCTGTCCAAACGTTTGATAACCAAACAAAACCCCCATTCAGTCTGCCTTGGTTCAACTGTTCTCAATTTTCCAAGAAGACAAGTGAATAACATTCCATCCTCACTACACCCGTCAGCATCGCCTCTAATGGCTTTACACCCCAGTAAACACAGTCATTATCCTCTCTGATAGAATCACAGAACCCTACAGTGAAGAAAAAGCATTTCAGTCAATCGAGCCGGTGTTGATTCTCTGAACAGCAACTCACCCAGACATAGCTCCCCTCCCTATTCCCGTATATTTCACCGGAAGAAGGGGAATCCCTACCCCTTATGATTTCAAATAAACATGTTGGACTATAGCCTGGCGTCCTGTGACTTCTGACCTTGTCCCCGCGTTAACCATGGCTAATTCACCTAACTTACTTAATTCACTCCTTGCACAAGATAGGACAATTTAA
>NW_025169881.1:0-1759 GCF_004010195.1 Chiloscyllium plagiosum | reverse complement strand
GTCCCTCCCTCACTGTGTGTGTGTGTGTGTACCGCTTGTTGTGCGAGCGTGTCTGTGGCCTTCCCTTGCTGTGTGTGCATGTGTCGTCCCCTCGCTCTGTGTGTGTGTCCCTCTTTCACTTTGTGTGTGTGTGTGTGTTTGTGTGGTCCCACCCTCGCTGTCTGTATATGTGCGTGTCCCTCCCTCACTGTGTATGTGTGAGTTTCCCCCCTTGCCCTGTGTGCGTGGCCCTCCCTCGCTGTGTGCATGTATCGCCCCCTCGCTATGTGTATGTGTGTGTGTCTCTCTCCCTCGGTCTCTGTGTGTGTGCGTGTCCCTCCCTTGCCGTGTATTTGTGTGTCCCTCTCTTGCTGTGTGTCTGTGTTTGTGTGCTTGCGCATGCACGTGTCCCTCCCTCGCTGTGTGTGCGTGTCCCCCTCTTGCTGTGAGTATGTGTGTCCCTCTTGCAGTGTATGTGACTGCCCCTCCCTAGCTGTGTGTGTTTGTGTATGACCCTCCCTCGTTGTGCGTGTGCATGTCTTTCCCTCGCTGTGTGTACGTTTCACTCCCTCACTCTGCGTGTGCGTGTTCCTCACTCTCTGCATGTCTCAGCAAGTCCCTCCCTTGCTGTGAGTGCCCCTCACTCGCTGTGTGTGTGTGTCTCGCTGTGTGTATGTCCCTTCCTCATTGTGTTTGTGTATGTGTCACACCCTCACAGTATGTGTTTGTGTGTGTTCCCCTTCGCTGCGTGTCCCTCACTCGCTGGTTGCGTGTGTGTCACTCCCTCACGTTGTGTGTATGTGTGTCTCTCTCGCTCTGTGTGTGCGTCTCCCTCCCTCGCTGTGAGTGTGTGTCTTCATCCCTCCCTCTGTGTGTGTGTGTGTGTGTGTGTGTGTGTGTGTAAAAGTGTGTTTCCCTCCCAAACTGAGAGTGTGCGGGTCCTCCTCGCTGTGTGTGTGTATCCCCCCCTCACTGTATCTGTGTGTGTGTGTGTGTTCGTCCCTCCCTCGCTTTGTGTGTGTGTGTCTTGCAGTGTAAGCGCATGTCCCACCCTCGCTTTGTATGTGTGTGTATCCGTCTGGCTATGTGCGCGCGTGTCACTCCCTCGCTCTTTGTGTGTGTGTGCATCCCTTGTGTATGTGTGTGTGTCCCTCCATTGCACTTTGTGTATATCCCCCTCACTGTATGATTGCATGTCCCCTCTCGCTGTGTGAGCGTGTCCCCTCTCAATTCCTGTATACATGCCCTCTCTCTCGCCGTGTGTGTGCGTGTGTGTGTGTGTGTGTGTGTGTGTGTGTGTAAAAGTGTGTCTCCCTCTCACGCTGTGAGTGTGCGCGTCCTCCTCACTGTGTGTGTGCGTATGCCCCTTTGCTGTAACTGTGCGTGTGTCCGTCCCTCCCTCACTGTGTGTGTGTGTATGTGCCCCCCCTCACTGTATCTGTGTGTGTGTGTGTCCCTCCCTCGCTGTGTATGTGTGAGTTTCCCCTACTTGCTGTGTGTGGGTGGGTGTGTGTCCCTCTTGCTGTGCGTGGCCCTCCCTCGCTGCGTGTGCATGTGTCTCCACCTCGTGTGTGCGCGTAGCCCTCTTTTGCTCTGTGTGCGTGTTTGTGTCTAACTCTCCCTCGCTGTGTGTGCATGTCCCTCCCTTGCTGTGTGTGTGTGTCCCTCTTGCAGTGTATGCGCATGTCCCACCCTCGCTTTGTGTGTGTGTGTCCCTCTGGCTATGTGCGCGCGTGTCACTCCCTCACTCTTTGTGTGAGTGTGCATCTCTTGTGTATGT
>NW_025169880.1:0-1759 GCF_004010195.1 Chiloscyllium plagiosum | reverse complement strand
CACTGTCAACATCCTTGGGGTTACCATTGACCACAAACTCAATGGACTCATCACATAAACACAATGGCTACAAGAACAGGTCAGAGACTCGGTTACTGTGACATGGAACTTGCCTCCTGGCATCCAAACGTCTATCCTCCATCTACCAGGCACAAGTCAGGAGTGCGATGGAATACACTCCACTTGACTGGATGGGTGCAACCCCAACGACACTCAAGAAGCTTGACAGAATCCAGGAAAAAGAAACATGTTTGATTGGCACTACATCTACAAACATTCAATCCCTCCACTGTCGGCGATCAGTAGCAGCAATGTATATAATCTACATTATGCTCTGCAGAAATTCACCGAAGCATCTTAGACAGCACCTTCCAAACCCACGATCACTTCCATCCAGAAGGACAAGAGCAGCAGGTACTTGGAAACATCACCACCTACAAGATTCCCTCCAAGCCACTGACCACCTTGTCTTGGCAATATATATTCGTTCCTTCACAGTTGTTGGTCAAAATCCTGGAATTCCCTCCCTAATGGCATTGTGGGTCAAAAGCCCACAACAAGTGGACTTCAATGATTCAAATAGGCAGTTCAGCACCACATTCTCAAAGGCAAATAGTGATGAACTATTAATTCTTGCCAACCAGCGATGCCCAAGTCACACAAATGAATTTTAATAAGCAATTGAAGGATTCACTGAGGATGGCAAGGGCACAAAATGTACTCTGTGTTGAGGATTTCAATGTTCACCATCAAGAGTGGTTCGGCGGCAGTGCTACTGATGGAGTTGGTTGGGTCCTAAAGGACATAGCTGTGAGGCTGGGCCTGCAGTCATTGGTGAGAGAATCAACAAGAGGGAAAAACATACTTGAGCTCATCCTTACCAATCTGCTAGCTGCAGGTGCATCTATCCATGATGGTATCAGTAAGAGCGACCACTGCACAGACCTTGTGGAAACAAGTCCCACCTTCAAATTGAGAATAACCTCCATTGTGTTGTATGGCACTGTGACCGTGCTAAATGGGACAGACTTTGAACCGATCTAGCAGCTCAAGACAAGGTGTCCATGAGGCGTTACGCCCCCAGTAGCAGCAGAACTGTGCACGAGCACAATTTGTAATCTTATGGTATGACATATCCCCCACGCAACTATGACCATCAAGTCAAAGGATCAATCCTGATTCAATGGAGAATGCAGGAGGGCATTGCAGGAGCAGCACCAGGCATACCTAAAAATGAGGTGCCAATCTGGTGAAGCGACCAAACAGCAACCTTGTATGCCAAACAGTTTCAGCAGCAAGTAATAGAGCTAAGTGATGCAGTGACCAACAGATCAGATCGAAGCTCTGCATTCCTGCCACATGCAGTCGAAAATGGTGGAGGACAATTTAACAACTCACTGGAAGAGGAGGCTCCACCAGTATTCCCATCGACAATGATGGAAAAGCCTAGCACATCAATGCAAAAGATAAGGATGAAGCTTTCTGGGAGCTAAATATTCAAAGACGTACATCCAAATGAAAAGACAGGTGGGGGTAAGAGTGACTGGGTTGCCTGATGAGTAAGAAATGAAGGTAAATTAATAGCAATAAATGAAGTGGAGTCAGATAATGTAGATTCGCAAAGGTAAAAACACAATAATGGGAGTTATCTAGAGACCTCCGAACAATAGTCAAACTTGGGTCATAAGATACATGAGGAGATAGGAAAAGCGTGTAAGAAAGGCATGGTTACAGTGATCGGGGGGGATTTCAATATGCA
>NW_025169879.1:0-1759 GCF_004010195.1 Chiloscyllium plagiosum | reverse complement strand
CTATATAATAAGGGGCATATATAAGGTGAATGTTAGATGTATTTTCCCTTGGGTGACAGACTTCAGGGCTTGCATATGAAGAGGAAGGGATTAGAGGGATATGGAACAAGTACTGGTAAATGGGACTAGGGTAAGTTAGGATATCTGGTCAGCAAGGACGAGTTGGGCCGAAGGATCTGTTTCTGTGCTGTACGTCTCTATTACTCGATGACATGTTTGAGATGTATAAAATAATGAGAGGTGTTCATAAGGTAAATAGTGAGGAAATTTTTCCCTTGGACTAGGGAGCTTATTCCCCCCTAGACTTCAGGACAAGAGGATATATTTTTAAAGTGAGAGGAGAAAGATTTAAAAGGGAAATGTGGGTCACCTTTTTCTACACAGAGAGTGGTTCATGTGTGAATGAACTTCC
Source organism: Chiloscyllium plagiosum (assembly GCF_004010195.1). NCBI lineage: Eukaryota > Metazoa > Chordata > Chondrichthyes > Orectolobiformes > Hemiscylliidae > Chiloscyllium > Chiloscyllium plagiosum. The sequence goes on along the minus strand of NW_025169879.1, from coordinate 1,347 downwards.
AGAGGAATTAATGGATGCGGGTACAGTTCCAATGTTTAAAAGGTATTTGGACAAACAGGAAAGAATTGGAGGGATATGGGCCAGGAGCAGGCGGTGGGACTAGTTTTGTTTGGGATTATGGTTAGCATTGACTTGGGGGGAACCAAAAGGTCTGTTTCCATGCTGTGTGACTTTATTACTGACATTCCCCTTAAGTCTCCTGCCCCTTACCTTAAATGTCTGCACTGCCTTCCAGTCTTTACAGCATTTGTCTTAATTGGTTCCTCCATCAAGGGGAATATTTCCTTCCTGTCTACCCAATCACCACCTCTCGTCGATACATCTCAATGATGTCATCGAGTCAAACAGATGTACAGCACAGAAACAGATCCTTCAGCCCAACTCGTCCATGCCGACCAGATATCCAAAATTAACCTAGTCACATTTACCAACACTTGGCCCTCGAATCCCTTCCAATTCAAGTTAAAAATCACACAACACCAGGTTATAGTCCAACAGGTTTATTTGGAACCACTAACTTTCGAAAGCTGCTCCTTCATCAGGTAGTGGTGGAGTTTTCTTCTACCGCTCCTGATATCTTTTATATGTTACTAGCCGCGCACTGGCCTGCACTTCCTCTTGCATACACGCACGGCCTGTTGCATGAAAGCGTTGGCCCTTAGGACCTTGTAAATCTTTCCCCTCTCACCCTAAACCTATGCCCTCCAGTTCTGGACTCCCCCACACCAGGGAAAAGACCTTGTCTATTTACCCGATCCGTGCCTCCATGATTTTCTAAACGTCTGGAAGGTCACTCCTCAACCTCCAACACTCCAGGGAAAACAGCTCCAGCCTATTCCGCCATCCCTGTAGTTCAAACCCTTCAAACCTGGCAACATGCTTGTAAATCTTTTTTGAACCCTTTCAAATTTCACAACATCCTTTCTACAGGAATCAGAGCAGAATTGCACACAATACTCCAAAGGTGGCCTAACCAATGTCCTGTACAGCCACAACATGACCTCCAAACTCCTTTACTCAATGCTCTGACCAATAAGGGAAAGCATACAAAATGCCTTCTTCACTATCCTATCGACCTGCGACTCCCCTCTCAATCTCTCTGGTCTAAGGAAAATGACCCAATCTTTCCAGTCTCTCTTTATAACTGAAACTCTCCAGCTCAGACAACATCCTTCCAAGACTCGACTGCGAGCATATCCCTCCTTAAATGTGAATTCCAGAAATGCAGACAAGCCAGCTGTCCCTGAGCCAATGTTTTCGACAGTTCCGACAGAACTTCTCAGCTCAAACTCTGTGCTTAACAAGGAAAGGCGTTTTTACCACCTGTCCCGGTGTTTAAGTGACTGG
>NW_025169878.1:0-1759 GCF_004010195.1 Chiloscyllium plagiosum | reverse complement strand
GATGTTGGAAGTCGAACAGGGGGCAGGGGTGCACGGGGTCTCGTGCACGCTGGGCTGCTGTCTCGTCTCCTGAACAGAGAGCGGACTTAGCAAGTGCTTGCTGTGTCAATCCCATTGAACTGATATGGGGGAGTGGGGATTGAGGCTTGAGCAATGCTGCAGGTCCCTGTGTGTGTCTGCTCAGAAACAAACCCTGAGACAGAGAGGGGGAGAAAGGTAGGCAGAGTGAGGAGAAAGGAAACTTCAGAAACCTCTGAGCCCCAGAGGAGAGGCATTGAATCAATCAACCGAATAATCAATTATCCAAACAAAATAGTGCCCGCCCATATCATTTGGATAATCGAGGTTCCTCTTATAATGGACTCTTCAAATTCTTCAAATTAGCAAAATGCTCTGTAAGGTAAACAACTTTGAAGTGGCCAACGAAGTATATACCTTCCATATCTTTCTTTGCTTCTTCTTAATCAGCTTAATTTGAAAAGATGACTTTGCTTTCCCAGCCTGCTAAAACTGATCAAATCTGCCACACTGAAAGTATCAGACATCCTCTGTGGACAATCTTGTTTCCTGCAATGCTGGCTTCAAGCACACTGTCACTTCTTCAAAACAATGGGTCTGCGTTACCCCCTCAGTTTTGGAGGGCTTCTGATTGGATGAGGTGGACATCATTGGGTTAAACCAATTTATGGGCTTAGACTGAGCCTCAATATAGAATGACATCCTGGTTATGTGCTCTTCATTCAGCCTACCTTGTATTTTGGACTCATTCATGATGAAGAGCTTATGATCAAAATGTCGACTCTCCTGATCCTTGGATGTTGGGACTAATATCCTGGGTGGGAAATTTGCTGGTGCTATTCAGGTGGGTTTAAACTAGCTCAGCAGGGGAATGGGAACCGGAGGTGTAGTTGCAGTGCACAGGAGGATGAGAGTAGGAAGGACAGGGACAGGATTTCAGGGTCACAGGAATGTGCTGGCAGATAGCAAAGTGGTTTGAAGTGTGTTTACTTCAATGCCAGAAGTATCCAAAATAAGGTAGATGACCTTGCGGCATTGATAGGTACCTGGGACTTTGATGTTGTGGCCATTTCGGAAACATGGATAGAACAGGGTGAGGAATGGATGTTGCAAGTTTCAGGGTTTAGACCTTTCATTAAAAACAGGCAAGGCGGTAAAAGAGGGGGAGGCGTGGCCTTGTTAGTCAAAAATAGTATAATGGTGGCTGAGAGAATTTTTGATGAGGACTCATCTACCGAGGTAGTGTGGGCTGAGGTTAGAAACAGGAGAGGAGAGGTCACACTGCTTGGAGTTATATACAGACCTCTGCAGAGTTCCAGGGAGGTGGAAGAGAGGATTAGCAAAATTATTCTGAGTAGGAATGAAAGGAATAGGGTGGTCAACATGGGGGACTTTAACTTCCCCAACATTGACTGGAAATGTTATAGCTCTAATATGTCAGATGGTTCAGTTTTTGTCCAATGTGTACAGGAGGGTTTCCTGACACAGTATGTCAAAGGGCCGACAAGAGGGGAGGCCACACTGGATCTGGTGCTTGGTAATGAACCAGGCCAGGTGTTTAATTTAGTTGTGAGTGAGCACTTTGGAGAGAGTGACCATAATTCAGTTACATTTAGGTTAGCGATGGAAAGGGATAGGTACATGCCACAGGTCAAGAGTTATCAATGGGGCACGGGCAATTATAATGCGATTAGGCAAGAATTAAGGTGCATAGAATGGGGTAGCAAAATGCAGGGGATGC
>NW_025169877.1:0-1759 GCF_004010195.1 Chiloscyllium plagiosum | reverse complement strand
GTAAAATCTATACTTCAAAAGGTTTGTGTTAAGAATGGATGGCCAAATCATCCAACCATTGCCTGTTGATGTTCAATGGTGATACCATCACTGTCCCCACCCCGCTGCACTATCAACATCCTGAGGGTTACCGTCACTGTCCCCATCCCCACTATCAACATCCTGAGGGTTACCGTCACTGTCCCCATCCCCACTATTAACGTCCCGAGGGTTATTGTCACTGTCCCCACCCCCATCTCAATGTCAACATCCTGTGGGTTACCATCACTAACCCCAACCCTACACTACGATGAACATCTTTGGTGTTACCATCAGCCTCCCTCAGCTCATATTGTCTAAGCTCCTACCTTTCTCTGATGGATTGCTTAACAAGTAATTGTAGACTCAGAGGTCTACAGCCCAGATCTTCGGCCAACTGAATCCATACCAGTCAAAAGCAACCAATTCTCTATTCTCTAATACAACTTTCCCAGTCATCGGGTCATACAGCATGGAAATAGACCCATCGGCCCAACGCGTCCATGCTGACCAGGCCTCACTGACAAAACTAGTCCCATTTGTTTGCCTTTGACCCATATCCATCTGAACCTTTCCTATTCATGTATCTTTCCAAATCTCTTTTACCCACTCCTACCACTTCCTCTGGCAGCGCATTCCAAACAGGCAGCATCTGTGTGAAGAAGTACCCCCTCTGGTCACTTTTAAATCTTTCCCCTCTCAACTTATACCAACGCCCTCTAGTTTTGGACTCCCCTGTCCTGCAGAAAAAAACCTTGGCTATTCACCATATTCAAGCCCCTATTTCTGCAGGAAAATACAAGTGAAACTTCAAGGACCACTTAATCTCACTGTAGCATTGGCATCACAAGTGCACATCTAAATCCTTCTTCAACGTGATGAGGATTTCTGCCTCTCTCACCCTTCTAGGCAGTGAGTTCCAGATTCCCCACCACCCTCTGGGTGAAAATGTTTGCCGCCACATCCCTCTCTAAACCTCCTGCCCTTTACTTTCAACGTATGCCCCTCCCCCAGTCATTGATCCCTCCATCAAAGGGGGAAAAGTTTCTTCCTCTCTACCCTATCTACACCCCTCTTCATTTTATACATCTCAGTCATGTCACCACACTCTCAATCTCCTCTGCTCTCAGGAAAACAACTACAATCTGTCCAATCTCTCTCTCCATCACCGAAACTCTCCAGTTCCCAAGGAAATATCCTGGTAAACTTCCCTCTGCATGCTCCCCCAGTGCTATCACATTCCTCTGATAATGTCAATTTGTATACAGATGCTTAAAAACTCACCGATCACTGAAATGGCGATAAATTTGCTGTTCAGGAGAGACTCTGCCTGCTGGTTAGAAACAGCACAGTGCTAATTGCCCTCTTAACTTTTGCTGATGTTGATGATTGTGTGTACGGTTCTGCTGTGGTTGGAGTATTCCCAGTAAATCTCCTCACCATTTTTACAGAAAATATATTGAATTGGGGTCGAACTAAGCGGTTTAACGAGGTGATGTCTCCCTCCATTACCTAATTTCCAGGTGGGCATTCAGCTCTAGGACTGACACAGGGATGCCTGTGATTAAACCAAACTGTTAGGCACATTTCTAAGGCAGGAACTGTTGTTGTGTTTAACAACAAACGGTACTCCGACTAGAGTCAGGGAGAAACAGAGGGTCAAAGAGGCAGGGAGAAACAGAGAGAGACAAACGTAGAGGGATAGAAAGTTATAAAGAAACAGTGATAGAGAGTCAGAGAG
>NW_025169876.1:0-1759 GCF_004010195.1 Chiloscyllium plagiosum | reverse complement strand
TGTGGTGTAAGTATTTATTACTGCAGTAATGAATGGGACCATCACCCTGTCAAACATCACCAGGTTGTGCTGTAAGTATTTATTACTGCAGTAATGAATGGGGCCCCCACCCAGTCAAACATCACCAAGCTGTGGCATAAGTATTTATTACTGCAGTAATGAATGGGACCCCCACCCAGTCAAACATCACCAAGTTGTGGTGTAAGTATTTATTACTGCAGCAATGAATGGAACATTCAGCCTGTCAAACGTTTCACCAAGTTGTGCTGTAAGTATTCATTATTGCAGTAACGAATTGGATCCTCACCCTTCATTACTTCCTCAAGTTGCGCTGTAAGTATTTATTACTGCAGTAATGAATGGGACAATCACCCTGTCAAACTTCACCAAGTTGTGCTGTAAGTAATTATTAGTGCTGTAATGAATGGGACCTACACCCTGTCAAACGTCAATAAATTGTGGTGTAAATATTTACTATTGCAGTAATGAATGGCAGACTCATGCTGTCAAACTTCACCAAGGTGTGGTGTAAGTATTTATTACTGCAGTAATGTATGGGACCTGCACCCTGTGAAACTTCACCAAGTTGTGCTGAAAGTATTTATTATTGCAGTAATGAATGGGTCCCTCACCCTGTCACACTTCACTAAAGTTGTTCTGTAAGTATTTATTACTGCAAAATGAATGGGACCTACACCCTGTCAAACTTCACCAAGTTGTGCTGCAAGTATTCATGATTGCAGTAATGAATTGGACTCTCACCCTGTCATACTTCATCAAGTTGTGCTGTGAGTATTTATTTCTGCAGTAATGAATGGGACATTCATCCTGTAAAAATTCACCAAGTTGTGGTGTAAGTATTTATTACTGCAGTAATGAATGGGACAATCACCCTGTCAAACATCACCGAGTTGTGCTGAAAGTATTTTTTATTGCTGTAATGAATCGGACCCTCACCCTGTCAAACTTCACCAAGTTGTGCTGAAAGTATTTTTTATTGCAGTAATGAATGGATCCTCACCCTGTCATACTTCATTCAGTTGTGCTGTAAGTATTTATTACAGCAGTAATGAATGGGACCCTCACCCAGTCAAACTTCACCAAGTTGTGCTGTAAGTAATTATTAGTGCTGTAATGAATGGGATCCCCATACTGTCAAACTTCACCAGGTTGTGGTGTAAGTATTTATTACTGCAGTAATGAAAGGGACCATCACCCTGTCAAATATCACCAGGTTGTGCTGTAAGTATTTATTACTGCAGTAATGAATGGGGCCCCCACCCAGTCAAACATCACCAAGTTGTGGTGTAAGTATTTATTACTGCAGTACTTAATGGGACACTCACCCTGTGAAACATCACCAAATTTTGCTGTTAGTATTTATTACTGCAGTAATGAATGGGACCCCCACCTGTCAAACTTCACCAAGTTGAGCTGAAAGTAATTATTATTGCAGTAATGAATCGGACCCCTACCCTGTCAAACTTCACCAAGTTGTTCTGTAAGTATTTATTAATGCAGTAATGAATGGGACCCTCACCCTGTCACACTTCACCAAGTTGTGCTGAAATTATTTAATATTGCAGTAATGAATTGGATCCTCGCCCCGTTAAACTTCACCAAGTTGTGCTGAAAGTATTTATTACTGCAGTAATGAATTGGACTCTCACCCTGTCAAACATCACCAAGTTGTATTGTAAGTATTTATTATTGCAGTAATGAATCAGACCTGCACCCTGTCAAACTTCACCAAGTTGTG
>NW_025169875.1:0-1759 GCF_004010195.1 Chiloscyllium plagiosum | reverse complement strand
GTTCCAACACACTCCCATCACAGTGTTCCAACAAAGTCCCATCACAGTGTTCCAAAACAGTCCCATCACTGTGTTCCTACACAGTCCCGTCACAGTGTCCCAACACAGTCCCATCACAGTGTTCTAACGCAGTCCCACCACTGTGTTCTAACACAGTCCCATCACAGTGTTCCAACACAGTCCCATCAATGTGTTCCAACACAGTCCCATCACAGTGTTGCAACACAGTCCCACCACTGTGTTCCAACACAGTCCCATCACAGTGTTCCAACACAGTCCCATCACTGTGTTGCAACACAGTTCCGTCACAGTGTACCAACACAGACCCATCACAGTGTTCTAACACAGTCCCACCACTGTGTTCTAACACAGTCCCATCACAGTGTTCCAACATAGTCCCATCACTGTGATCCAACACAGTCCCATCACAGTGTTCCAACACAGTCCCTTGACAGTGTTCCAACACAGTCCCATCACAGTGTTCCAACACAGTCCCATCACAGTGTTCAAACACGGTCCCCTCACAGTGTTCCAACACAGTCCCATCACAGTGTTCCAACATAGTCCCATCACTGTGTTGCAACACAATCTCATCACAGTGTTCCAACACAGTCCCATCACAGTGTTCCTTCACAGTCCCATCACAGTGTTCCAACAGAGTCCCATCACTGTGTTGCAACACAGTCCCATCACAGTGTTCCAACATAGTCCCATCACAGTGTTCCAACACAGTCCCAACACAGTGTTACAACACAGTCCCATCACTGTGATGCAACACAGTCCCATCACAGTGTTCCAACACAGTCCCATAACAGTGTTCCAACACAGTCCCATCACTGTGTTGCAACACAGTCCCATCACAGTGTTCCAACACAGTCCAATCACAGTGTTCCAACACAGTCCCATCACTGTGTTCCAACACAGTCCCATCACAGTGTTCCAACACAGTCCCATCACTGTGTTCCAACACAGTCCAATCGCTGTGTTCCAACACAGTCCCATCACAGTGTTCCAACACAGTCCCATCACAGTGTTCCAATACAGTACCATCACAGTTGTTCCAACACAGTCCCATCACAGTGTTCCAACGCAGTCCCATCACAGCGTTCCAACACAGTCCCTTGACAGTGTTCCAACACACTCCCTTGACAGTGTTACAACACAGTCCCATCACAGTGTTCCAACACAGTCGCATCAATGTGTTCCAACACAGTCCCATCACAGTGTTCTAACACAGTCCCATCATTGTGTTCCAACACAGTCCCATCACAGTGTTCCAACACAGTCCCATCACTGTGTTCCTACACAGTCCCGTCACAGTTTCCCAACACAGTCCCATCACAGTGTTCTAACACAGTCCCACCACTGTGTTCTAACACTGTCCCATCACAATGTTCCAACACAGTCCCATCACTGTGTTCCAACACAGTCCCATCACAGTGTTCCAACACAGTCCCATCACGGTGTTCCAATACAGTCCCATCACAGAGTTCCAATACAGTCCCATCACTGTGTTCCAACACAGTCCCATCACAGTGTTCCAACACAGTCCCATCAATGTGTTCCAACATAGTCCCATCACAATGTTCCAACACAGTCCCACCACTGTGTTCCAACACAGTCCCATCACAGTGTTCCAACACAGCCCCTTGACAGTGTTCCAACACAGTCCCATCACAGTGTTCCAACAGAGTCCCATCACAGTGTTCCAACACAGTCCCCTCATAGTGTTCCAACACAGTCCCATCACAGTGTTCCA
>NW_025169874.1:0-1759 GCF_004010195.1 Chiloscyllium plagiosum | reverse complement strand
TTGCGTTCCTCTGAGACAGGCAAGAAGGAGTAAGATAAAGGAACCTTGGATGACGAGAGCGGAAGAGCTTCTCGTGAAAAGAAAGAAGGCAGCTTACGTAAGGTGGAGGAAGCAAGGGTCTTGCTCAGCTCTAGAGGATTATAGGCAGGCGTGAAAGGAGCTCAAAAATGGTCTGAGGAGAGCCAGGAGGGACACAAAAAAGGCTTGGCAGGAAGGATTAGGGAGATTCCAAAGGCATTTTACATGTATGTGAGGAATAAGAGAATGATCAAAGAAAGAGTAGGGCCGATCAGGGATAGCATAGGGAACTTGTGTGTAGAGTCTGAGGAGGTGGGGGAAGCCCTAAATGAGTTTTCTGCTTCAGTCTTTACTACAGAAAAGGACCTTGTAGTGAATGAAACCATTGAGGAGCAGGCAAGCATGCTGGAACGGATAGAGATTGAGGAAGCTGATGTGCTGAAAACTTTGACAAACATTAAGATTGGCAAGTCGCCAGGGCCAGACCAGATTTGTCCTCGGCTGCTTTGGGAAGCGAGAAATGTGATTGCTTCGCCGCTTGCGAAGATCTTTGCATCCTCACTCTCCACCAGAGTCATACCTGAGGACTGGAGGAAGCAAATGTAATTCCTCTCTTTAAGAAAGGAAATAAGGAAATCCCCGGCAATTATAGACCAGTCAGTCTCTCGTCTGTCGTCTGCAAGGTGTTAGAAAGGATTTTGAGGGATAGGATTTATGACCATCTGGAAGAGCATAACTTGATTAAATACAGTCAACACGGCTTTGTGAGGGGCAGGCCATGCCTCAGAAACCTTCTTTGAGGATGTGACTAGAAAGGTTGATGAGGGTCGAGTGGTGGATGTGGTGTATATGGACTTCAGCAAGGCATTTGATAAGGTTCCCCATTGTAGGCTCGTTCAGAAGGTCAGGAGGAATGGGATACAGGAAAATTTAGCTGTCTGGATACGGAATTGGCTGGTCAACAGAAGACAGTGAGTGGTAGTGGAAGGAATGTATTCTGCCTGGAAGTCAGTGGTGAGTGGTATTCCACAGGGCTCTGTTCTTGGGCCTCTACTCTTTGTAATTTTTATTAATGACTTGGATGAGGAGATTGAAGGATGGGTTAGCAAGTTTGCAGACGACACAAAGGTTGAGGTGTCATTGACTGTTTGGCTTCCTCCACCTCCTCAGACTCCACACACAAGTTCCCTATGCTATCCCTGATCGGAGGACTGTTGTAGGCTGCAGTGTGACATTGACATTGACCTGTATTTTTGAAATTATGTCAGCAAACATGAACTTTTATTCATAACCCTGAAACTAGAAATAAAACAAAGCTGAATTTGTTGGGTTTAAACAGAATGTTATCTATTTACTTAATTTATGGCAAAAAGTAGAGGTGGGATATTAACAAATATCAACATGCATGAAAGAGATGCAGAGATGGGCTGAGAGGTGGCAGATGGAGTTCAACCTGGATAAATGCAAAGTGATGCATTTTGGAAGCTGAACTTGAAAGTTGGGTACAGAATTAAAGACAGGATTCTTGGCAGTGTGGAGGAACAGTGGGATCTTGGTGTGCGGGTACATAGGTCCCTTAAAATTGCCACCCAAGTGGACAGGGTTGTTAAGAAAGCAGATGGTGTTTTGGCTTTCATTAACAGGGGGCTTGAGTTTAAGAGCCATGAGATCTTGTTGCAGCTCTATAAAAATTTGGTTAGACTGCATTTGGAATACTGTGTCCAGTTCTGGTCGCCCTACT
>NW_025169873.1:0-1759 GCF_004010195.1 Chiloscyllium plagiosum | reverse complement strand
GATCTGGCAGCCTGGGATCTTGCAGTCTGGGATGTGAGAGCCTGGGATCTGAAGTCTGTGATCTGACAGTCCGGGATCTGAGAGTCTGGGATCTGAGAGTCTGGGATCTGACAGCCCGGGATCTGACAGCCTGGGATTTGGCTGTTTGGGATCTGACAGCCTGGGATCTGGCAGCCTGGGATCTGACGGTCTGGGATCTGACAGTCTGGGATCTGAGAGCCCGGGATCTGACAGTCTGGGATCTGGCAGTCTGGGATCTGAGAGTCTGGGATCTGACAGTCTGGGATCTGACAGTCTGGGATCTTGCAGTCTGGGATCTGACAGCCCGGGATCTGAGAGTCTGGGATCTGACAGTCTGGGATCTGGCAGCCTGGGATCTGGCAGTCTGGGATCTGACAGCCTGGGATCTGAGAGTGTGGGATCTGGCGGTCTGGGATCTGACAGTCTGGGATCTGACAGTCTGGGATCTGGCAGTCTGGGATCTGGCAGCCCGGGATCTGAGAGTGTGGGATCTGAGAGTGTGGGATCTGACAGTCTGGGATCTAGCAGCCCGGGATCTGAGAGTCTGGGATCTGAGAGTCTGGGATCTGACAGTCTGGGATCTGACAGTCTGGGATCTGAGAGTCTGGGATCTGTGAGCTTGGGATCCGGCAGCATGGGATCATACAGTCTGGGATCTGGCAGTCTGGGTTCTGGCAGCCCGGGATCTGACAGTCTTGGATCTGACAGTCTGGGATCTGAGAGTCTGGGATCTGACCGCCCGGGTTCTGACAGTCTGGGATCCTGCAGCCTGGGATCTGACAGTCTGTGATCTGGCAGTCTGGGATCTGGCAGCATGGATCTGACAGTCCGGGATCTGACAGTCTGGGTTCTGGCAGTCTGGGATCTGACAGTCTGGGATCTGAGAGTCTGGGATCGGACAGTCTGGGATCTGGCAGCCTGGGATCTGGCAGTCTGGAATCTGACAGACTGGGATCTGGCAGTCTGGGATCTGACAGTCTGGGATCTGGCAGTCTGGGAACTAAGAGTCTGGGATCTGAGAGTCTGGGATCTGACAGACTGGGATCTGACAGTCTGGGATCAGACAGTCTGGTATCTGACAGTCTGGGATCAGGCAGCACGGGATCTGACAGCCTGGGATCTGACAGTCTGGGATCTGAGAGTCTGGGATCTGACAGTCTGGGATCTGGCAGCACGGGATCTGACACTCTGGGATCTGAGAGTCTGGGATCTGACATTCTGGGATCTGGCAGCCTGGGTTCTGGCTGTCTGGGATCTGACAGCCTGGGATCTGACAGTCTGGGATCTGGTGGTCTGGGATCTGAGAGTCTGAGATCTGACAGTCTGGGATCTGACAGTCTGGGATCTGGCAGTCTGGGATCTGAGAGTCTGCGATCTGGTAGCCCGGGATCTGAGAGTGTGGGATCTGAGAGTCTGGGATCTGACAGTCTGGGATCTGGCAGCCCGGGATCTGAGAGTCTGGGATCTGACAGTCTGGCATCAGACAGTCTGAGATCTGACAGTCTGGGATCAGGCAGCACGGGATCTGACAGCCTGGGATCTGACAGTCTGGGATCTGAAAATCTGGGATCTGACAGTCTGGGATCTGGCAGCACGGGATCTGACAGTCTGGGATCTGACAGTCTGGGATTTGAGAGTCTGGGATCTGAGAGTCTGGGATCTGACAGTCTGGGATCAGACAGTTTGGGATCTGACAGTCTGGGACCAGGCAGCACGGGATCTGACAGTCTGGGATCTG
>NW_025169872.1:0-1759 GCF_004010195.1 Chiloscyllium plagiosum | reverse complement strand
TGTTGGATGAGGAATCATTGCTTTGTTCGGGGTAATGTTGACCTGTAATAGAAGATCAATTTTTCTTTGTAAAATTGGCACTAAGAAATAATCGTTAAAATTGAAATGCGAATCTAACGTCATTGCAAATGGAATTACTCTGTGATTGTGGGAATAACAATGAATTGGTAATCTACTTTAGAACGCTGACACATTAAGTGATTCAATGTTTCCAAATGAATTTGCTCTGGTATTGATTACATCATAATAAGTATCGATGAACTGAGCATTAGAACGCCAGCATGATGGTTTGGAAAATGCATTCGATATGCAGTGATTATTGATCAGAACTGTTTTCTCATTCAACATTCTCAGAGAGCCCTGAATTCGGCACTTGCTGTCTCAGCTTTTCTTCTCTATAAGTGCAATATGTAATCCATGCAACTTTTATTGCCATCGATATTTAGACATTTGTGTCAGCATTACAAAGAAAAAAAGTCGAAAAGGAGCATGGTATCATAGCAAAATACAGTCACCAGCATTTATAGAGGAAGTTTTTAAACATTGTCTCTGAGTAAACACATGGAAAAGTTTAATGGAGATGTGTTCACAATGTACTGAGCCACAATTACATTTTTATCATGATGACTGGGGGCGAACCAATCAGAAAAATCGCCTATATTTAGGAATTCCTTCATCTCAATACATGTTAGTATCAGCATCCTTAGTCGTAAATAATGACGTGTGATTACTGGTGTGGGAAAGATGAAGTGCGTAAATTATAAGAAGGTATCTCTTGCAGATCTTTGGGATGGTGTGAAAGTGTGATATTTGCTGTGGTTATTCATCCTGAGAACAGTACAATACTGCCAAAAGGGTTTTCACTGAACAGTAATTAGGTGGCCTTGAGGACCATTGTGTAGTTTTATGTGCAGTGATTATTTTGATTTCAAGAGCTTTGAGATATTTTCCATGATTTGGAAAATGATTAATAATTTTGTGACAACCGTCCATATGTGGCCAATAGCTGGATTCAAAGCATCCAATGTGTCGGTGCTAAAACCCTTCATTGTTGACACTTGTAAGCAAGGTGTATAATGCTATAATCCTCAGGCATTGGCTGGAAGTCAAGGTGTAAGAAAATCTGGTTCATCCTGGAGCTGATTGATTCTCGCTGCTGTTTGAGTTTGATTAATTTTGTATTTGTCCCGATTTCTCTGCCTGTAGGTGAATTTACAACGTTCAATTTCTGTCCAAGGGTCACTTCACGTTAGTGAAGAGTTAAAATATAATTCACCTATTGTGAAAGTAATGAATTGACAACTTAAGTTTGTGTTTTAACAAATAAGATGATTTGATGTTTTTCAGCAATTTACATTGACGTTGATGAGATATTTATTAAGATAGATAAACTGAGAATAATAATCTATTTACAGGAATGTTGAATTGTTAAAACACAGACTTAGAGAGGTTTTTGGATTGATTTAGAAAACTGCCAAAAGGGTTTTCACTGAACAGTAATTAGGTGGCCTTGAGGACCATAGTGTAGTTTTATGCGCAGTGATTATTTTGATTTCAAGAGCTTTGAGTGAGATATTTTCCATGATTTGGAAAATGATTAATAATTTTGTGACAACCATCCATATGTGGCCAAGAGCTGGATTCAAAGCATCCAATGTGTCGGTGCGAAAACCCTTCATTGTTGACATTTGTAAGCAAGGTGTATAATGCTCAGGCACTGGCTTTTAATAGCCCAGTTTTGGACTTGGCTATACAATGT
>NW_025169871.1:0-1759 GCF_004010195.1 Chiloscyllium plagiosum | reverse complement strand
TCAGGGATTTTTTTCACTTAACAACAGGAAGTTTCTGAAAAACAGCATGGGATCTCTTTTCCTAGTCCTTTTAACAGATTATGGGGCATGGCACTCCCCTTCGGGTGATGCAGTTTTTGTTCTAAGAGGGGTGGTCATTCTCCTCTGTATGACACAAAGATAGCAGGTGTGCTTCTTGGAACACATCTTCTGCAAGGACAAAGTCAGGAGACCGAATGAAAACTCTCCAATTCTCTGGAGTAGTGAAGGGCCAAAGAAAATCAAGAATTTGGCCATTCTCGAGGACAAAGCAGCCAACGCATTTGCTGTTACATGCACAAGTAACCACTCCCTCCCCCACCAAACCACAGTCGCAGCAGAAAGTACTATCTACAAGAAATACTGCAGAAATTCACCAAAAATCCTCAGCCAACATCTTCAACTTCCCCTCCAAGCTACTCTCAATCCTGTTTTCGAAATTTATCACCATTCCTTCACGTACGCTGTGTGAAAATCCTGGAATTCCCTCCTTATCAACATTGTGATTACTCCACTATAGATGAGATTCCAATGTTTAAAATCGCAGCAAACCATTCCCTTCTCAAGAGCAACTAAACCTGTTCAATCAATGCTGGCCAGACAGAAATGCCGATATCCCACAAATGAATAAAAATATACATTAAGGAGAAGGGGCCTTATTTTTTTTATGAGGAAGAAAACTGCAAACTGGAGGACGCTGAACAAATAATTAATCATTTGAACGAAAGAATCGAAATGATCATCAAGGATATGTCTCTATAGACCTAAAGTATGGATTTCTGTAGAATTCTTCAATAGCTGAACTCGGGAGAACAACACTGCACATGGGTCTATTAATTGACACCAAAACACAGATAGTGTTGGTTAAAATCATAGCCTGAATCCACCACTAATTGGGTTATATCTGAGGTAGGTTCTGAGGCTTAACTTGCTCACTTCAGGATTCTCTGCTTAGTTTAAATATGCAATAAAAAGTGGAAATAATTGTCTCAGCATTTGTTCTCCTGTGAGGCTTCTTAACAAGTAGCCAGATTAAATGTAGATTGGGGTAATTTACTCGAATGGATTGTTTGCCGAAGTAACTTGTTCAGGGACCATGACAAAAACCCATACAGGAATTGAAAGCATTTTGCTGTTTCTGGGATGCAACATATGTTCGCGGTTTTCTGTGAGACAGGAGATAATATTACTTGATTACCTGCTGGAACCTGCATGTGGGTTAAATAAGATCGTCTGGAAAAAAGAATGTCCTGGGGAAAAGGGATTAACGGCAGCAAAGGCTGTGCTTCAAAAAGATCGTCAATGCTGAAGGTAAAATATAACAGGGAGCTACTCCTGATATGAAAGCAAGCTGCAAACTTGGTGGCTCCATCGCAGTGATCAATAAAGTGAATGAACGTGTCGAAAAGACCGTCCACAGTTTCACACTATACCTTGGTGGACAGAAACTTGTGTAAGAATACAATTTCAGGATGCCTCAGTCTCAGACATTCGCAGAACAATACCATTTAACATTCAACCATTCAGCACATCCAAAGGCAGGCAGTATTACTTGAAATCGGAGCTAAATCCCTCTACTAATTTGGTAAGAGGGAAATTCCATTCTCAGGCTGAACTTGCGGACTTGGGAGGTAATAAGTTGTTTGCTACGGGCTATAAAATGTTTCAGTATTTGATTGTCTGTGAGGTTTCTTAAAGAAACTATCGCATTGAAGGTAGCTTCGCTAATTTTCATATAACA
>NW_025169870.1:0-1759 GCF_004010195.1 Chiloscyllium plagiosum | reverse complement strand
GATGTTACGGAGAGGGGAAAGCAAGTCTGGAGATGTCACAGAAAGAGGAAACCAAGGCCGCAGATGCGACAGAGACAGGAAAGCAAATGCAGAATATATTACGGGGCGAGGAACGTAAGGCTGGAGATGTTACAGGGAGAGGAAAACAAACCTGGAGGCGTTGCAGTGATAGGAAAGCAAGGCTGGAGATGTTATAGATAGAGGAAAGCAAGTCTGGAAATGTTACAGAGATAGGAATGCAAGGCTGGAGAAATTACAGAGATAGGAAAGCAAGGCTGGTAATGTTACAGAGATCCAAAAGCAAGTCTCGAGATGTTACAGCGATAGGAAATCAACGCGGGAGATGTTACAGAGAGGGGAATGCAAGTCTAGAGATGTCACAGACAGAGGAAAGCAAGGCCGTAGATGCTTCAGAGATAGGAAAGCAAGGTTGGCGATGTTACAGGGAAAGGAACGTAAGGCTGGAGACGTTACACAGATAGGAAAGCAAGGCTCTAGATTTCACATAGATAGGAAAGCATAGCTGGAGATGTTACATAGATAGGAAAAGATGTCTGGAGATGATACAGAGACAGGAAAGCAAGTCTGGAGATGTTACAGACATAGGAAAGTGCGGCTGGTAATGTTACAGAGATTGGAAGGCAAGGCTGGAGATGTTACAGAAAGGGGAAAGTTAGTCAGGAGATGTTAACGAGATAGGAAATCAAGTCTGGAGAGGACACAGAGATAGGAAATCAAGGCTGGAGATGTTAAAGAGACAGGAATGCAGGGCCTGAGATGTTACAGAGATACGAAAGCAAGTCTGGAGATGTTACAGAGAGAGGAAATCAAGGCTGAAGATGTTACGGTGAGAGAGAAAAGCTAGGCTGGAGATATTACACAGAGCTGAAAGCAAAGCTGGAGACTTTACAGAGTTAGGACAGCAAGGCTGGATGTGCTTCAGAGAGTGAAGCAAGTCTGGAGATGTTACAGAGAGAGGAAAGCAAGTCTGGAGATGTTACAGAGATAGAAAAGCACGGCTGGAGATGTTACAGAGAGAGGAAAGCAAGTCCGGCGATGTTACAGAGACAGTAATACAAGTTTGGAGATATTACAGAGAGGGGAAAGCAAATCTGGAGATGTTACAGAGATCGGAAAGCAACGCTGGAGATGTCAGAGAGAGGAAAGCAAGTCTGAAGATGCTACAGAGATAGGAAAGCACGATTGGAGTTGTTACAGGGATAGGATCGTAAAGCTGGAGACCTTACAGGGAGAGGAAAGCAAACCTGAAGATGTTACAGTGACAAGAAAGCAAGGCTGGAGATATTGCAGAGACAGTAAAGCAAGGCTGGTAAAGTTACAGAGATACGAATGCAAGTCTGGAGATGATACAGAGACAGGAAAGCAAGTCTGGAGATTTTACGGAGATAGGAATGCAAGGCTGGAGATGTTACAGAGGTAGGAAAGCAAGGCCGAAGATGCTACAGAGATAGGAAAGCAAGGTTGGGGATGTTACAGGGAAAGGAACGTAAGACTGGAGACAGGAATGCAAGGCCTGAGATGTTACAGGGATAGGAATGCAAGGCTGGAGATGTTACAGAGAGAGGAAAGCAAGATTAGAGATGTCACAGAGAGAGGGAAGCATTCTGGTAATGTTACAGAGACAGTAACGCAAATTTGGAGATATTACAGAGAGGGGAAATCAAGTCAAGAGATGTTACAGAGATAGAAAAGGTTGCAGAGATCGGAAATCAAGGCTAGAGATGTTAAAGATATAGGA
>NW_025169869.1:0-1759 GCF_004010195.1 Chiloscyllium plagiosum | reverse complement strand
TGAGGATGATATTACTGAAACGTATAAGATACAAAGGGGGCTTGACAAGGTAGCTTTTGAGAATGTGGATCCATTTCAGGGCAGAATCCCGAACACGGGAATGTAAATACAGAATAAAGGATATCGATTTCAAACTGAAATGCAAAGAAATGTCTTCTTTAAGAAGATAGTGAATGTCTGGAATTCTCCAACCCAGAGAGTGTGGCGATTGGGTCACTGAACGTATTTACAGACCGGGTGGATTGGGTTTTGGTATATCAACGAGTTGAGAGATACAAGGGGGTAACAGGAATTTAAAATTGAGCCCTGAAGAAGATCAGCTGTGTTCTGATTAAATGACAGTGCAGGCTTGAGCGGCCGAATAGCCTGCTCCTGTTCCTATTTATTACGTTCTTTTGGAAAGTAACTGGTTAATTTCCTGAAAATGCTGTTGTACGATGCTGCATTCAGGGAGAATAGAGGATTTGTTTGAGTTAACCCTGGATGCGGGTAGATGGTTGCATTCTAAGAAAATCTGGGTCTGTAACATGACCCACAACTGGAGCAGACGTTACAGAGAGGGGAAGCCTGGAGAGAGGGATTGGGGGGACGGGGTCACTTCCTGACCCAGCCTGGATTTTCCAAGTACTTTTCTGAAACTACACCTAACCATCGGAGTGACCTCGATCTGCCTATGTGTAGCAGGTCCGAAGGGCTGAATGGAACATCAGAACACAGAGCTGAGGGACACGAGTGGGCCATTCAGCCCTTTGACACTGCTCCATTTACTCCATCCACTAAATAAGGCACATCTCATTGTCGTCCCAGCTGCACTGTTCTCTCCATGTACCATTGTCCCTGATTCACCTGTCTATGGAAAATCAGAAAAAGCCAGCCTTGATATATTATAAAGATTCAGCCATCCCAAACTTATGGAAAAGAGAATTCCCACTTGAATGAAATCCCACTTCATGAACTTCTCCTCACTTCGGTTGTGAATGGGGTTGGAGCGTGTCACTGTTTCATTTTCTGGTCCCACTCCTTCACAGTTCACAACAAATCTTACATGTAACCAGGTTGGTGATATGGCCGATGATAATGTTCTCAGATTGGAACAGGTTCAGTGATAGGAATAAGTCAGGCAGATTTCTTTAGTCAGCCACAAGTAACTAGTTGAGCTAACGGAACAGCATGGTGGATCTGTGGTTCGAACTGCTGCTTCACATCACCAAGGATCCGGGTTCTATTCCAACCTCAGACGACCCTCAATGGAGTTTTAACATTCTCCATGCATCTATGGGTGTTTCCTTGCAGTTTTCTAGTTTCCTGCCGCAATCCAAAGATGTGCAGCCTAAAGTGGATTGGCCATGCGAGATTGCCCATAGTACCCATGGATGTGTAGGTTAGGTGGGTTAGTCATGGGAAATGCAGGGTTACGTGGATAGGATAGGGAGACATGTCTGGGTGGGACGCTGGTCGGTGGGTCAGTACGGATCTGATCGACAGAATGCACTGCTTCCACACGTTCGAGATTCTATAACTATGACAAGTTTAGACAATAAAAATACCCAGTGGGTATCTACCTGATCCACTCTCCTCGAGGTATTGTATGTTTCATTAAGAGTAACCTGTTAAAGTCTCCATAACATAAGGCGTCCTATCTTGGAATCCATGAAGTGAAACATCTCTGAACCGCTTCTAAAGTAATTATATCCATTCTCGGGTAAGTAGACAAAAGGTAACCACTCGCCCCAGATGATTTTTATGGTTGTTTTCTCAG
>NW_025169868.1:0-1758 GCF_004010195.1 Chiloscyllium plagiosum | reverse complement strand
ACTGACCCTCCGACAGTGCGGCACTCCCTCAGCATGACCCACCTCAGCACTGACCCTCCGACAGTGCGGCCCTCCCTCAGCACTGACCCTCCAACAGTGCGGCCCTCCCTCAGCACTGACCCTCGGACAATGCGGCCCTCCCTCAGCACTGACCCTCCGACGGTGCGGCCCGCCCTCAGCACTGACCCTCCGACAGTGCGGCCCTCCCTCAGTACTGACCCTCCGACAGTGCAGCCCTCAGTACTGACCCTCCTACAGTGCGGGGCTCCCTCATTACTGACCCTCGGACAGTGCGGCCCTCCCTCAGCACTGACCCTCTGAAAGTGCGGCCCTCCCTCAGCACTGACCCTCCGACAGTGCGGCCATCCCTCAGCACTGACCCTCCGAAAGTGCGGCCCTCCCTCAGCACTGACCCTCCGACAGTGCCGCCCTCCCTCAGTCCTGACCCTCCGAAAGTGCGGCCCTCCCTCAGTACTGACCCTCCGACAGTGCGGTCTTCCCTCAGCACTGACCCTCCGACAGTGCGGCCCTCCCTCAGCACTGACCCTCCGACAGTGCGGCTCTCCCTCAGCACTGACCCTCCGACAGTGCCGCCCTCCCTCAGTCCTGACCCTCCGAAAGTGCGGCCCTCCCTCAGTACTGACCCTCCGACAGTGCGGTCTTCCCTCAGCACTGACCCTCCGACAGTGCGGCCCTCCCTCAGCACTGACCCTCCGACAGTGCGGCCCTCCCTCAGCCCTGACCCTCCGACAGTGCAGCCCTCCCTCAGCACTGACCCTCTACACACTCTGAACTGAGATGATGGGGTCTGTCAGTTGCAACTCGAGCTGCGGACTCGGGGGTTGAGTCGTACAGCTCGGGATCAGACTCTTCGGCCCAACACCTCCGTGCTGACCATCACCCCAAACTAAACTCGTCCCAGCTGCCTGTTTCTGCCCCATATCCCTCCAAACATTCCCTGTTGACATTCTCCTCGAAATGTCTTTGGAAGGTTGTGTCGTTTTACACCAATTCCCCTGAACGAAAATCTCCTGTCCTCCACCTTTCGTTTTCCGTTAGCTGGACCGCAGGAATTGGGAAAGGATTCAAAATGGAAACGTTCTGATTCTGAAATGTCAAGTCTGTGGGGATTTTGTGACACTGCCAGGAAATGTATAACATCTGCTGTATCTATGTTCCTCTCAGTCCCCCCGACACCTCGGAACTTTTCGACTCTGTGTGCCAGGAGACTGAAAAATTCCCATTCATGCCCGTGTTTGTCAGGGCTCTGACTGCAAGAAGATTAAACCGATTTAATCAGTCCCTCAATCCTAATCTCCTTGGGTTTGTTCTTCACGTGATGTGGGAAACATTATAGAGACTAGAGAGGACTGAGTGACCTCTGAGCTGCTCCATCTGTTGTCACTAGGCCTCAGGCTTTCCCGTTGCCTAGGAAACTTGGCCATCTTTGACACCCCACACGAAACAAAACACAACAGCATGGTTCCACTGGGCCTGTAACTAGGTCACGGGTTAAAGGGATAGGATTCACCCCCATGAGGAATGGCCTGATTGTGATGATGAAATGCTGTTGATTATTTTAACATTGGTCTTGACGCTACTTTTGGAGTCCAGACTGGTCCCACACGTCACACTCACTCACACCAGGGCCCTGGATGTCCCGATTCCTAACGGAATCTTTCGGGAATTCTGCCCTGTGTCCTCTTTCAACACATCCTGACTTCGCCTCCTGACTCCCCCCACCCCCCGAAGCCTGTC
>NW_025169867.1:0-1758 GCF_004010195.1 Chiloscyllium plagiosum | reverse complement strand
TGATGGACACAATTTCCTCATTCCTGAAGAAGGCCTTATGCCCGAAATGTCGACTTTCCTGCTCCTTGGATGCTGCCTGACCTGTTGCGCTTTTCCAGCAACACATTATCAGCTTCTGTCCACACACCAGGGCTTGGCTTAGCCTTCTGTCCACGCACCAGGCTTTAAGCTAGCCTTCCAATCGCACGCCAGACTTTGGTCTAGCCTTCTGTCCATGCGCCATATGACAGTCAAAGGCCTGGCCTTCTGTCCCTATGCCAGGCCTCAGTCTTGTCTCTCGTACGCTTTCTGGACATCAGGAATGCGCCGAGAATCCCGGATCAGGCGCCCAGCTTTTGCATCGTTCTGGACATCCAGCTGACTGCCAAAACAATCACCCCACGGCGGTGGTGGCCACTGCCTCTCTCCAGAGGTTAAGTTAGAATCATGGAGTCATAGAGACATACAGCACGGAAACAGGTACTTCGGTAAAACCCGCCTCTGCCAACCAGATATCCTAACCTATTCTAGTCCCATTTGCCAGCACTTGGCCCACAGCCCTCTAAACCCTGTTCATATACCCAACCAGATGCCGTTTTCTTTAGGTAGACCCAGGCTGCAGCAGTGGAGTCAGGCCCAGGCTGCAGCAGTGGAGGAAGGCCGAGGCTGCAGCAGTGGTGGTTGGCACAGGCTGCAGCAGTGGAGGTAGGCCCAGGCTGCAGCAGTGGTGGTAGGCCCAGGCTGCAGCAATGGAGGTAGGCCGAGTCTGCAGCAGTGGAGGTAGGCCCAGGCTGCAGCAGTGGAGGTAGGCCTAGGCTGCAGCAGTGGAGGTAGGCCGAGCCTGCAGCAGTGGAGGTAGGCCTAGGCTGCAGCAGTGGAACTAGGCCCAGACTGCAGCAGTGGAGGTAGGTTGAGTCTGCAGCAGTGGAGGTAGGCCCAGGCTGCAGCAGTGGAGGTAGACCCAGGCTGCAGCAGTGGAGGTAGGCCGAGTCTGCAGCAGTGGAGGTAGGCCGAGGCTGCAGCAGTGGAGGTAGACCGAGTCTGCAGCAGTGGAGATAGGCCCAGGCTGCAGCAGTGGAGGTAGGCCGAGGCTGCAGCAGTGGAGGTAGGCCTAGGCTTCAGCAGTGGAGGTAGGCCCACTGTTGCAGCCTGGGCCTCCAGAGAAAACAGCCCCAGCCTGTTCAGCCTCTCCCTGTAGCTCAAACCCTCCAACTCTGGCAACATCCTTGTAAATCTTTTCTGAATCCTTTCCAGTTTCACGACATCTTTCCGATAGGAAGGAGACCAGAATTGCACGCAATATTCCAACAGTGGCCTAACCAATGTCCTGTACAGCCGCAACATGACCTCCCAACTCCTGTACTCAGTACTCTGACCAAGAAAGGAAAGTATACCAAATGATAAAAAAAACACCAATGCTAGAACAAAATGGGGAAAGAAGGGAAGAAAGGAAAGGAAGACAGGATGGCGAAGATTTGGGTGAAGATGAGGAATTATTCCGCATTCCCCCCAAGGGAGAGGATAGACTGTTGGCATGGAGATAATTGAAGACTATCAGTGATTGTCACAAACCAGCACAGGAACACTGGAGGTGGGGGTGCGTTACCTCGCATCTTCCGCTCCACATCGTCCATTCCAGCGTTGTTAAAAATACTCGCTTCTGAAGTGCTCTCTGTCCCACGTATCAGATCGGAAGGGCTGCTTCTCAATATACACTCAGAGACTTACAAGAACTAATGTTGGGCTCTGTCTCTCTCTCTCAGTGTCCCAGTGTCGGGG
>NW_025169866.1:0-1758 GCF_004010195.1 Chiloscyllium plagiosum | reverse complement strand
ATTAAAAAGGCATTTGGCTGCGCATATTGATAGTAAGAATTGACAGGGATGTGGGCCTAATGCTGACAAATGTGTTGAGATCAGATTGGGATGTCTGGTTTATATGGACAGGGTTCCCTGCTGTGTGACACTATAAGAGAGATGAGGAGAAATTCTAAAAATGCCATTTGAGTGTGAATTCTCTTCCCCAGAGGTATGTGGTCCCTCTTTGTTCAGATTTATTCAAACTGAGTTCATTAATATTTGACAGAGATTGCGTCATGGATAATGGAATACCGACAGGAAAGTGGGAACGAGACCACAACCTGATATTCGACAAACCTAGTGCCTGGTGGAGCAGTTTCATGGTGTCGAACGACTAATCTTGCTCCTGAGTGCATCTTCCAATGTTCCATTCCGCCCCTCCAACCTGCTAGAGAGGAGCAGTTGGAGGCCACTTACTGTATCACCTGGTGCACAGAAACAGGGGAGACCATTTTGAGATCTTTTAGTGATCGAGATCCCTTGACTCTCGAATAGAGAATTCCTGACATTAACTACCCTCTGTTTGAAGAAACAATTGCTCTGCTCATACACCATGACCTATTGATATGAGTGAGCGAAGTGAATACAAGGGCTTAGCTAAGTGCAACTGGCCCTGGTATCAGGGCAGTATTTAACTGAGGATAACATGATGGACCCTTCGCAAAATTGCACTTCATCAGAATCCGTTGCAAACTCTCCGCTGTTTGGAGTCATTCACAGCACAAGGGAAGTTGTTTATCATCATTGGGCATCAATCACCTCAGCTGTGGGACATCACTGCAGGAGATCCTCAGTATAGCTCCCTTAGCCCAGGCCTCTCCAGGTTCCCTGCAGTGTGGAAGCAGGCCATTCAGCCCATTGAGTTCACACTGATCAGAAGTGGGGATATTCACTGTCGGTTGCACAATATTCAGAATACTTCGGCATTCCTCAGGTCATAAATCAGTCTGTGTCCATGCGCAATAATACCTGGACAGCATTCAAGCCTGTGCTGTTTAACTACCGTTAACATTTATGTAACAGCGCTGCCAGACACTGCACATTTCTACAATAAACGAAGGAGTTCACTCTGCACCTCAATCTGGCTTCACAAGAATGTGGGTAAGAAATTCAGCCCATTAAAACTATTATTCAAAAAGAGAGACAACCCATTCCTCACTCTTGCCTGTTACACAGGAAGACAAGCAGTCTGTCCAACATTACACGTCATTTATACACGATCAGAAAGAGACAATTTCACACTCGGAGTCATTTACAAAGGAACAGAAAGAGGTCATTCAGCTTCTCAAGCCACTAACCCAGGAACAGGAAGGTTTTGGAGATGGTCCAAGATCACAAACAAATGGAAGGGGGATTGAACAGATAGCCTGCTCCATTTTGTTCCTCGTAGCTTTATTACTCATGGTACATATGTGTTGCTTTAACATGGTTTCATGGGAGTAGGAAGAAGACAATTTTTCAACCAGTTTCAAAGTCATCTTCTATTGCTGACAGAGCAGACCCATGTTCTCTCTAGAAGTCAGAAGCTGGTAGGGGATGGCTAATTGTTCCAGAATGAAGATATTATAGCTTCTGACAGGATTGTGTACAACGCAACATTGATTGCGGAGTCACACAATAACTGTGCATGAAAATGTTCAGAGTTCATTTAGAGCCTGCACCTCACTGTCAATCGAAATGAGGTCTTTGCACTGGCACGTCACCTATCAGGAATCGACCATCCTATAGATATTA
>NW_025169865.1:0-1758 GCF_004010195.1 Chiloscyllium plagiosum | reverse complement strand
CAGGAGTTACATGCATTTGCAAAGGCAAGGATTAATTAGGGATCATCAGCACACATTTGGAATACTGCATAGAATTCTGATCATTCTAATTTAGGAAGCATTTCGTGAAACTGTAAATGGAGCAAAGATTGACGAAGATGTTACTGATACTGGAGGGTTTGACAGAAACGGAGAGGGGGGATGAGATAGATTTGGCAGACAATGTTAAGGAGAATGCAAAGAATTTTCCACAGCACACAAGGACAAAAAAAACCAACTGGACAGACACCAGAGCTCCTCAAAGATCAGCGAGGCCATTCAAGTGTGGAACGACAGGAGATGGGCGAGAATCTAAATGAATATTTCATGTCAGAACGTATTCTGGACAAAGACTAGTACACAAATGGAAAGAAACAGTGATGTCTTGTACAGAGTCCCTATTACAGAAGAGATGGTGCTGGAGGTCTTAAAACACAAGGGTAGAGAAAGCCCCAGGTCCTGAACACGTGTATCCCAGAACATTGTGGCGAAGTAGTGACAGGGACACGAGCAGAAATATTTATTTCTTTGTCCTTCGTATTTCCATTGGGCGTCGGTGGCTGAGGGGTGACCTTACAAAGGCTTATAAAACCATGAGGGATACAGGTAAGTTGATTAACCCACGTCTTTACCCCAGGGCAGTGGAGTCCAGAACAAAATAGGGTTGAACTGCAGAAGGAGGAGGTGTTCGCAATTCTGAAAAGTGTGAAAACAGGTAAGTCGTCTGGGCAGGATGGGATTTATCCTCGGATTCTTTGGGAAGCCAGGAAGGAGATTGCTGAGTCTTTGGCTTTGATCTTTATGCCGTCATTGTCTAGAGATAGTACCAGAAGGCTGGAGGATAGCAAATGTTGTCCCCTTGCCCAAGGAGGGGAGTAGAAAAACCCCTGCTAATTCTAGAGTTGTGAGCCTTCCTTCAGTTCTGGGTAAAGCATTGGAAAGGCTTGTAAGGGATAGGAGTTATAATCATCTGGAGATGAATAAGTTGATTAGGGATAGTCAACACGGCCTTGTGAAAGGCAGGTCGTGCCACACAAACCTTATTTAGTTCTTTAAGAAGGTGGATGAGAGTAAAGCATTTGACGTGGTGCATATGGATTACAGTAAGGCGTGTGTTAAGGTTCCCCACGGTAGGTTATTGCAAACAATACGGAGGCATGGGATTGAGGGTGATTGTGCAGTTTGGATCAGAAACTAGCTCGCTGAAAGAAGACAGAGTAGTGTTTCATGGGAAATACTCATCCTGGAGTTCAGTTACTAGTTGGTTGCGCCAGAATCAGTTTTGGTTCTAATGTTGCTTGTCATTTATACAATGACCTGGATGAGGGCATTGAATAATGGGTTAGTAAATTTGCGGATGACACTAAGGTCAGTAAAGTTGTGGAGAGTGACGAAGGAAGCTGTCATTTACAGAGAGGCATAGATCAGCTGCAGAGGTGCACCTAGAGTTCACAAATGGATTTTAATGTGGAAAATTGTGATGTCATTCATTTTGGAAGGAGTAACAGGAACACAAAGTACTAGTCTAGTGGTAAGATTCTTGGTAGTGTAGATGGACAAAGAGATCTCTGTATACATATACATAGATCATTGAAAGTTGCCACCCAGGCTGATAGGGTTGTTAAGAAGGCATTCAGTTTGTGAGCTTTTATTGGTAGAGGGATAGAGTTTTGGAACCATGAGATCATGCTGCAGCTGGACAAAACACTGGTGCGGCATCATTTGGAGCGTTGTGTACAG
>NW_025169864.1:0-1758 GCF_004010195.1 Chiloscyllium plagiosum | reverse complement strand
TTTTGGAGTTCCGCTTCTTCATCAGGTGGTTATGGAGGACACAATTGAAAGACACAGAATTTATAGCAGAAGTTTACAATATGATGTAACCTAAATCATACATTGAAAATTATCTTGATTGTTTGTTGACTCTTTTGTCTGCTCGAATACTATGACAGTTTCACTTCTTAGTATGCTACACAACTACCTGATGAAGGAGCGGCGCTTCGAAAGCCAGTGCTTTCAATTAAACCTGTTGGATAATAAACTGTTGTTCTGTGATTTTTAACTGTGTGCACCCAGTCCAACACCGGCATTTCCAAGTCAAGAAAGTACAACAACTTCTTGGCTTCCACGGGAGGCAAAGGAAAGTTGGCATGTCCACAAAGACGTTTACCAATTTTATACATGAATCGTAGAAACCAGCCTCTCAAGAGGCAACACAGTGTGGTTTGACATCTGCTCCTCCATACCACAAGGGACGACAGGAATTTGGCAGCACAGTCCATTCCATTTTTTTAAACCAGTCATCCATTCATTGACTCAATACATGCGTCCTGCTGCCGCGGGAAAATAAATAATGTAAGACCCCCTCCCACTCAGGTTATATTTTCTTCGAACCTGTTCCGTCAGGCAGAAGATATAAACGTTTGAATGCACACGCAAACAAATTCAATAACAGTTTCTTCCCGTATTTTGTTAGACTTTTGAACTGACTCCTCAACTGGTAATTTTGATCTCTCTCAGCACATTCTCTGCAGCTGTAGCATAGAACATAGAACAATACAGCACAGAACAGGCCCTTAGGCCCACGATGTTGTTGCGAACATTTGTCCTAGCTTAAACACCCATCCATGTACCTATCCAATTGCCGCTTAAAGGTCACAAAAGATTCTGACTCTACCACTCCCACATTCCATGCCCCCACCACTCTCTGGGTAAAGAACCCACCCCTGACATCTCCCCTATACCTTTCACCCTTCACCTTAAATTTATGTCCCCTTGTAACACTCTGAAACATTATACTTAACACTCGGTTTGCGACCCTTATGCACTTATTATGGTCTGATCCGTCTGTACAGCAGGAAAAACAACACTGTTCATTGCATCCTGGACATGTGACAACAATATTATCAAACTCAAACTCATCCTTACTTCTATGCCAGCTGCAGATGCATCTGTCCATGATGGTAAATAGTGTCTGTAAGAGTGACTAATGCACATTCCTTGGGTAGATGAAGTACTGCCTTAACATTGCGATCTTCTTCATCGTGTTCTGTAGCACACAGACCTTGTTAAATGTGACAGACTTTGATCAGATTTAGCACCTCAAGTCTGTGCATCCATGAGACGCAGTGGGCATCAATAGCAGCAGAGCTGTACTTCAGCACAACTGGAAACCTCATGGCCGGGATATCATTACCTCAGTCATGATCCTCGAGCCACGGAATCCACCTATATTCGATGGAGAGTGCACAAGAGCATGCCAGGAGATGATCAGGCATAATTAAAATTGAGGTGTCCACCTGGTGAAGGTACCAAATAGGACTAATTGCACACCAAACAACGTAAGCAGCAGATGATAGAATTAAGCATGTCCACAATCAACAGTTTAGATCTAAAGTTTACACCCCAACTACATCAATTTCGAAAGGGAACGTACAGTTGAATAACTCATTGGAGGAGGAGGCTCGACAAGTATCTTAACCCTCAATGATGGAAGAGACCAATGCATCAGCGGAAAAAGATATAACTGAAGCATTTGCATCAATCTTCCAA
>NW_025169863.1:0-1758 GCF_004010195.1 Chiloscyllium plagiosum | reverse complement strand
CGAGAGAGTGAGTGTGAAAATTGCTTGAGAGAGTGGGTGAAGTGAAGGAAATTAGCAAGGAGGGATCTGGAAATAGAGATCTGCATTTATATCACGTTTTTAATGACCACTGGACTTTTCCAATATTTTACATCTGATGTACTGCTGTCTCTGTCATACTGTAGGGAACATGTCAAGTTTTCTTGAAGATTTCAAGTATATTACTAGATAATCTGTATTTTTAAATTACTATTGAGAGAGAAATATTTGGACTGGTATTGGAGCGAATTCCCCTGCTGTTTTTTGTTTCAAAATTGTGCCATTGAGACCTGTTGTATTCAATATCTTGTGTGAAAGACTATCTTTGACATCCCAGCAGAGGAGCAAAGCCACACCTTTAGAGCAAAGCTGAGGGTGCTACATGCTAAACCAGAGCTGACATGAATGCGAGTTACAGTGGGAGTGTTTAGGATTTGAAGAGCATTTTGCGAAAGAGGGGAAGTGTACATCAGGTGTGGGTGGGAGAGAGGTGTGAGGAACAGGCGCTGAGGAGGAATGGGCTGGGAAAGAGATGTGGCTAAGCGGACAGTGAGAGAGAGGAGTGGGTATACCAGTGGGTGATAGGTGGGTGAATAGGACATGGGCATTGTTGACTGGGCCAGCATTAATTGCCCGTCCCCGGTTGCCCTTGAGTAGGTGGCGGTGAGCTGTCTTCTTGAACGTCAGTGATCCATGTTGCATGGGGCACCCACAATGCCTTTAAGAGGACAGTTCCAGAATCATGACCCAGGAACAGTGAAGGAACAACAGCATATTTCCAAGTAAGCTGCTCAAAATCACTATCTCAGAGCAACTAGGGTCGAGCAACAAAAGCTGGTGCAGCCACGGACGCCCACATTCCGCAAATGAGTTTTTTTAAAAAACTGTCAGGGTGGCAAGTGGCTTGGAGGGGGACTTGCAGGTTGTGGTGTTCTCATGTGTCCTTCTGAGCGACAAGGTTCACTGGTTTGGAAGGGGCTGGCTGAACAACTTGAGTGAGTTATTGTAGTGCATCTTGTAGTTGGACACACCACTGCTGTTTCTGGATATGATATCAATCAAGTGGGCTGCATTATCTTGGATGGTGTCCACTTTTTGAATGTGGGAGTTGTAGCCAGGCGAATGGAGAGTATTCCATCCTACTCCTTGCAGATTGTGGATAGGTTTTGGTGAGTCGGGAGGTGAATTTATTGATGCAGGAATCCGAGCTTCTGATCTGCTTTTGTAGCCACGATGTATATTTGGCTAGTCCAGCTCAGTTTCTGGTTTACCCTTCCCCCCGGATGTTAACGGTGTTGAATGTCAAGGGGATGGTTAGAATCCATCTTGTTGAAAAGAAGTGAAGTACTTTTTGGAGTGTGACCTTTATGTTAGGGTGTGATGCAGATGTGAGACACGTGTAACGAGAGGAGCAGGGAGGAGAGGAGGAGGATGGGAAATGAGAGAAGGAATCCCCTTCAGTTTCTTGCGGGTGTACTGAGTTGGGTGTCGATGGTAGAAGGTTCTGAATAATTGAGATGGTTTTAAAGTCTCTTCATTGTCATTTCTCTGCAGCTTCTGTCATGATCAGCCATCCGGTTACCCCTGCCAATTCCCTTCTCATTCACCTTAATTTTATTTTGTTTCAGGGCTCCGGAGAGTTTTGGCTAACCTATAATTTAGCTTTGGCAATGCTCATTTAATGTTGTTGTGATAACAAAAGAGGATCTCAGCAGGTTTGACAGCATCTGCAGAGAGCAA
>NW_025169862.1:0-1758 GCF_004010195.1 Chiloscyllium plagiosum | reverse complement strand
AAATCTGTGTCCATGATTATTTACCAAATATTTCACTAGAACTTATTACTATTGTAAATAGTTTCAAAGGCACAGCTCGCTTCTGAAAGATAACTCGAGTTGCTGTTTTTGTGGATGAAGAAAATCCTTACTGAGATTAGAATAAGTTACCTTTTGTAGTGATTCTTCAAAGTTTTTGTGCTACAATTTCATTATTTCATCTGTGTTCTGTTACAAATCATCAATTTTTTTTAAAAAAGAACTTTCTTTATCACTAAGTTGGCATGTTTCAGAATCTTGTGAATCAGATTATCCTTTCTTTTGCCTTGGAATAATTTCCTTCTCAAAGGCCCTTTTTCACGAATGCTGAAGCAGTCCATTTTAATTTCTGACTATTTTGTGGCTCTTCAAAACAGACAGCTGAAGTAGACTTTTAAATTTTGGTCACTCCATGTCTCTAAAAAAAGGCAGCTCCAACTCTCACTATGATCTGCCAGAACTGTGTATAAACAAAGAGTTTCACTACACTTAGATACATGCGACAATGAATCCTATCAAATCAAATGATACCAAATCTAATGATAGTGAGAGAGAAATTGTCGCAAGGTCAATATACCCAGATCCAACTCTGCAGCCTGCCACATCCGGCCAAGAATCGTGATAGACGATTAAACAGCTGACTGATGGAGAGGGCTCCACAATTATTCCCATTCTATCAATGGATCAGCTCTGCACATCAGTGTAAAAAACAAGGAAATAGTATCTGTAACATCCTAGCCAGGGGTGTTGAGTCGATGATTCAACTCACCGTCATCATGATGCCCACAGAATCACAGATCACTCTTCAACCAATTCGATTCGCTGCACGTGACTTGAAGAAACAGCTGAACACGGTAGAGACGGTAAAGGCAATGGGCCCTGACCCCATTCCTGCAATAGGACTGAAGACTTGGGCTGCACAACATGCCGTGTCCCTGGGGAAGCGGTTTCCTTCCAGCTCCAACTCTGACATCTACCTGGCAATGTAGAAAATTACTCAGCTGTGTCCACTTCATAAGCGGGGAATAATTACAATCTGACCAATTACAACCCTCTCAGTCTCAGCACGATAGTCAAATTGGGAGTTTGTTTTGAAAGAGCTGTCAAGCAGCACAGACATAACTTGCTCAGTGTCCCCATGTGGAGATGGTGCTGTTTTGGAAAAGTCACTGGATTAATAATCCAGACCAGGCTAATGCTCTGGCAGCTGGTGGAAGTTAAAAACAATGAATAAAATATCGAAATCTCAAATCTGGTGTCAGTAACAGTTGTCTTGAAGTCAATGTCGATTGTAAACACCAATTTGCTTTTCCAATGTACTTTCAGGAATTGATTCTCCTGTGCTTTCCTGGTATGGCCTAAAAGTGACTCCAGACACACAGACATGTGATATACTCTTCAAGGGTCTCTGAAAAGGCAAAGCAAAACACTCTATTGTATCAAACTGCACCGAAGTCTTAAAGGATAAAACTGGACAGAACACCAGTCCCAGCCTCAGTATGGAAAAGGGAACTGGAAAGACAGTCCTGTTGACCCTGCAGAGACGTCCTTGCTAACATCTGCGAACTTGTGACAACATTTACAGAGCTTTCCCACAGACCGCACAGAAACATCGGGAATGGAATAGGCCATACAGCACATTGAGCCTGCCCCATTCTAGTTAATGACTGAACAACTCCTCACTGCTCTTTCCCCACACACTGTACGCATCCCTTAATGTGATTAACCTTGTGAAGCTAT
>NW_025169861.1:0-1758 GCF_004010195.1 Chiloscyllium plagiosum | reverse complement strand
GGTTTAATGGAAGCAATGGCTTTTAGAAAGCTGCTCCTTCATCAGGTGGCTGTGGAGTACACAGTTGTAAGATACAGAATTCACAGCAAAAAGTTACAGTGTAATGTCACTGAAATTATACTTTGAAAAATACCTTGATTGTTTGTTAAATCTTCCATCTGTTAGAATGACTATGTTAGGTCCACTTTTTTCTTATGTAAATCGAAAAACTTTCTTTTAACAATTACATTCTCAGGTGAACTTTACCAATTAGTGTCATCAGAGATAAATTGTTGACAATGTTAGTCCCTGTGTGCTGTGTCCGTGCCATAATGTTTAGACTGACGCTAATCTGAAAAAAAAAACAACACGCTGTAGGCAAGGCTGCTTTAAGGCATGGTGCATTGGTGAAACCGAGCAGAGGCTACAGCAACGGAATGGGCACTGCACATCAATCATCTGACAAGTATGCCCCTTCCCAGTTGGAGAGCACTTCAGTGGTCCAGGACATTCGACCTCGGACCTTCGGGTGTCAATCCTCCAGGGCGGGCTTTGGAACAGGCAGCAGCTAAACGTGCCCACGCAGAGGCTGATAGCTAAAGTCAGAACCCATGGGAATGGCCTCAGCCGGGTACTTGGGTTCATGTCACAGTACAGGCGATCCCATTGCCCTATCTACAAACAGAAACCCACCTACACACACACACACACACACACACACACACACACACACACACACACACACGTTTCTGGGGTGAATTTGTACTTGCAGAGTTTCTGGGGTGAATTTGCTCAAAAACTGCATGAATCCATGGAAGTCTCTGGTAAATCATGTTTATAAGTTAGAATCACTTTGAACATTATGGAACAGACAGCAGAACACGGGGGCAGACACCAGTTGTTAAATTTCACCTGAGAATGAAACTTTAAAATAACAAGTTTTGCCCTTTACATATGAAAGAAGTGAAGCTAACATGGTCATTCTAACAGATAGGAGACTTACCAAACAATCAAGGTATTTTTCAATGTATAATTTCAGTTACATCACACTGTAAACTTATGCTACAAATTCTGTGACTTACAACTGTGTACTCCACAATCACCTGATGAGTGAGCAGCGCTCTGAAAGCTAGTATTTCCAATTAAGCCTGTTGGACTATAACCTGGTGTTGTGTGATTTTCAAATTTGCATACCCCAGTCCAAAACCGGCATCTCCAACTCATTCGATATGAGGTGCTCTGGTCACAGAACCAAACTTTCTGCATCCAACTTATTAAATCCTTGAAAAAAACCTGTATGCTTCAGTAAGGATCATTTTTGTAGTACTGAGTCTGAGCAGGCAAAGGCAACTGATTTCAGCATCTCCAAGTCATTCGATATGAGGTGCTCTGGTCACAGAACCAAACTTTCTGCATCCAACTTATTAAATCCTTGAAAAAAACCTGTATGCTTCAGTAAGGATCATTTTTGTAGTACTGAGTCTGAGCAGGCAAAGGCAACTGATTTCAGCGTTTCTTCCCATTTGATTTCATCTCCGATATGAAATTCTCACTGACTCTGAGAGAACTGCGACCTTTGCTGTTTTGTAATGTCAGGAACTCATGTTCAATTTAAGATTTTCATAAGGAACAACAAATAATTTTTCCCTGACTGGAAATCAAATTGGGAAATAGCAATGAGACAGCTGAATTTCAGCGCTTTCGCACCAAGGAAGCCATATGCAATGCTTGGAACCTTTCTTGATGACTTTGTTTTTGCCTATTTTGTCCAGTCGAAAA
>NW_025169860.1:0-1758 GCF_004010195.1 Chiloscyllium plagiosum | reverse complement strand
AAATGTCTTTTAGATATTGTAATTGTACCAGCCACTGCCTTTCCTCTCACAGCTCATCTCAATATGCCAAACACGCGTTGTGAAAAGAGTTGCCCCTCAGATCCCTTTTAAAACTTACCCCTCACCTTAATAACATTCACACTTTAATCAGTGACCTGAAGCAAATAAATTCACGATATTGTGATCATTATAATGAACAACAGATACAAGTTGAGAAAATGTTGGATTGAAAAGTAATTCAATTGACACTTAACACTTAGATGTTTTCTAATCAACTCTGAGGTGCTTTGACACATCTCTGTTTAAGGTAGGAATTGAACGCCTGCCTCCTGGTCTATTCGTACAGACATTACCAGAGCCCTCCATAATGTTCCCATGCAGGAAGGGCAGGACGATAATCACATACTTACTGTGGTTACTCCCAGGGAAATCTGCTCAGATATTTATTGTGATAATTGGACTAGGATTGTATGAGACAGTTCCAGTGTGTAATGGATAAAAAGAATTAATAATTTCTAATAATGATGGAACGAAGCGACAATGATCTTAAATAAATATAAGTCTCATGATAATCAAATAATTCAATATGTTTGAAGCAGTTATTCATATACATAAATTAACATTGACCTGCTTTGTAATGCACATGAATTGGAAATAAAGCATTCGCCATTCAATGTGACTACTCAGCGAAAAACAACTCTCCTCAGTTTCACAAAATTGTGATTTCTAAGAATTCAAGATTTATTGTAAAAGAATAGATCAAATATTTGTTAATTCAGGTTTGTGTACACAAGAAACACGTGAATTCTAAATAATGTTTAATGTGAAAAATAGTTAGCTCTTTTGTAATAATCAGAAATATAGAAATGTTAGCATTGAAGTAAAATGCAATCAGTACAAGAACGCAAATAACTGTGGATGCTGGAACTCAGAAACAAAATCAGTAATTGCTGGAATACAACTCAGCAGGTCTGGCAGCATCTGTGGGAAGCATTCAGTGTTAATACTTTGGGTCCAGTGACCCTTCCTCAGAATGTATTTTTGCTCACAGCCAATTCAATCCAACTAAGCTTCCACACTGAAAATTATTTTGCTAAGACTTAGAGATTGTAGAGCGCAATATTGTTTGTCAGTTGATGTATTGAGCCATTGTTCCACATCGACAGCTGGATATATTGCATTTAAACAATGATTACCAGTTAGACATTAGCAATAATTAGTTTTAAAATGGCTGAAACCAAATTTACGGTTGATAAGAAAATCCTTATTGCAATGTAGTTGTGCAGTATATCGGAAAAAAACTGAAATCTTGAAGTGAAAAATAATTAGCCATCTCTTAATTGATAAGGCTGATTAATAATCCTTCCATTAATATGAGAATTCAAATGAAAGAGAATGAGATAGTTACTATGAGTGTTGGGTGAGAAAACTTTGGTTAATTGCAGGAGTGTTGACCTGAAAAGAATATTAATATTTCATTATGACACTGGCATTAAGAAATAATGGATTCAACTAAAATGTAAATCTCATGATGGTGTGAGAATTGAAATGACAATTAAATAATAAATAATGTTAGAACTCAACACTTAAAATTATTCAATATATTCAAAGCAGTTTGTACTGGATATTCATTAAGATCATTAAACTGAGAATTAAAATATTGGGTTAATTTGAAAACAAAAATCACAACTTCAGAGATTATTCATCAGAATTGTTTTGTCAATTAAAAAAAACTCATTTATTCAAGAATTCTGCATT
>NW_025169859.1:0-1758 GCF_004010195.1 Chiloscyllium plagiosum | reverse complement strand
AGGGTGTGTGAGAGAGAGGGAATCCCAGAGTGTGTGTGAGAGAGTGGGAATCCCAGAGTGTGTGTGAGAGAGAGGGAATCCCAGAATGTGTGTCAGAGAGGGAATCCCAGAGTGTGTGTCAGACAGGGAATCCCAGAGTGTGTGAGGGAGAGGGAATCCCAGAGTGTGAGAGAGAGGGAATCCCAGAGTGTGTGTGTGAGAGAGGGAATGCCAGAGTATGTGTGCGAGAGGGGGAATCCCAGTGTGTGTAAGAGAGAGGGAATCCCAAATTGTGTGTGAGAGGGAATCCCAGAGTGTGTGTGTGAGAGGGAATCCCACAATGTGTGAGAGAGAGGAAATCCCAGAGTATCTGAGAGAGATGGAATCTCAAAGTTTCCCAGATTGTGTGTGACAAAATCGCAGAGAGTTCCAGAATGTGTGTGAGAGAGGGAATCCCAGTTTGTGTGCGAGAGAGGGAATCCCAGAATGTCCCAGTGTGCGTATGAGACAATCCCAGAGTGTGAGATTGTGGGAATCCCAGAGTCTGTGTGAGAGAGAGGGAATCCCTGAGTGTGTGTGTGAGAGGGAATCCCCGAGTGTGTGCGAGAGAGAGGGAATCCCAGTGAGTCTCAGAGTGTGTGTGCGAGAGGAAATCCAGATTGTGTGAGAGAGAGGGAATCTCAGTGAGTCCCAGAGTGTGTTTGAGAGAGGGAATCCCAGAGTGTGAGAGAGTGAGAATCCCAGAGTGTGTGAGAGATTAGGGAATCCCAGAGTGTGTGTGAGAGAGTGAATCCCAGAGTGTGAGTGGGGGAATCACGTAGGGTGTGTGAGAAAGGGAATCCCAGTGTGTGTGTGTGATAGGGAATCCCAGAGTGTGTGCGCCCGAGAAGGAATCCAAGAGTGTGTGGGAGAGAGGGAATCCCAGAGAGTCCTAGAGTGTGTGTGAGAGATGGAAACCCAGAGTGTCCTGGAATGTGTGTGAGCGAGGGAATCCCGGAGTGCGTGAGAGATAGCCAATCCCAGAGTGTGTGTGTGAGAGAATCCCAGAATGTGTGAGAGAGAGGGAATCCCAGAGTGTGTGTGAGAGAGGGAATCCCAGAGTGTGTGTATGAGAGGGAATCCCAGAGAGTCCCAGAGTGTGTGCGAGAGCGGGAATCCCAGACTATGTGAGAGAGGGAATCCCTGAGAGTCCCACATGGTGTGTGTGTTTGAGAGGGAATCCTAGAGTGTGTGAGAGATAGGGATACCCAGAGTGTGTGAGAGAGAGGGAATCAGAGAGTGTGTGTGAGTGAGGGCATCCCAGAGAATCCCAGAGTGTGTGAGAGAGAGGGAATCCCAGACAGTCCCACATGGTGTGTGAGAGAATCCCAGCGTGTGTGTGCGAGTTGCCCAGAGTGTGTATGTGAGAGGGAATGCCTGAGTGAGTGTTGAGAGAGGGAATCCCAGAATGCGTTGAGCGAGGTAATCCCAGAGTGTGTGTGAGAGAGAGAATCCCAGAGTGTGTGTGAGAGGATCCCAGAGTCTGTGTGAGAGAAAGGGAATCCCAGAGTATCTGAGAGAGATAGAATTTCAGATTGTGCCAGTGTGTGTGAGCAAATGGGAACCTTAGAGTTTGTGTGCGAGAGGGCGTCCCAAAGTGTGTGTGAGAATCCCAGAGTGTGTTTGAGAGAGGGGATCCCGGAGTGTGTGTGAGAGAGGGAATCCAGGAGTATGTGTGAGAGAGGGAATCCCAGAGTGTGTATGAGAGAGGGAAACCCAGAGTGTGTGTGAGAGAGGGAA
>NW_025169858.1:0-1758 GCF_004010195.1 Chiloscyllium plagiosum | reverse complement strand
TGGAGGATAAACTGGCAGATAGATTGCAGAATAGATTAGAGAATAGATTAGAGGATAGATTGGTGGATAGATTGGAGGATAGACTGGAGGACAGATTGGAGGATCGATTGGGGGATAGATTTGAGGATAGAATGGAGGATAGGTTGGAGGATAAATTGGGGAATCGATTAGAGGTTGGACTGGAGGATAGATTGGAGGATAGACTGGAGAATAGATTGAAGGATAGATTGGAGGACAGACTGGGGGATAGATTCAAGGATAAATTAAAGGATAGACTGGAGGAAAGGCTGGGGAATAGCTTGGAGGATAGACTGGGGGATAGATGGGAGGATAAATTGGCTGATAAACTGGAGGATACATTGGAGGATACATTGGAGGATACATTGGAGGATAGATTGGAGGATAGATTGGAGGATAGATTGGAGGATAGATTGGAGGATAAACTGGAGGATAGATTGGAGGGTGGATTAGAGGATAGATTGGGGAATAGATTGGAGCACAGATTGGAGGACGATTGAAGGATACACTGATGGGTAGACTGGGGGATAGATTGGAGAATAGATTGGAGAATAGATTGCAGGATAGATTGCAGAATAGTTAGGATGATAGTTTGGAGGAAGATTGAAGGATAAGTTGGGGGATGGAGTAGAGGATAGATTGGAGAATAGATTGGAAGATAGATTGGAGGATAGACTGGTGTCAAGATTGGAGGATAGACTGGTGTCAAGATTGGAGGATAGACTGGAGGATAGACTGGAGGATAGACTGGAGGATAGACTGGAGGATAGATTGGAGGATAGACTGTTGGATAGATTGGAGGGTAGACTGGAGGACAGATTGGATGAACGACTGGAGGATAGATGGGGTAAAGATTGGAGAACAGACTGTAGGATAAATTGGAGGACAGATTGGAGGATAGACTGGAGGATAAACTGGGGGATAGATTTAAGGATAGATTGGGGGATAGATTGGAGTATAGATTGGAGGATAGACTGGAGGATAGATTGGAGGATAGAGTGGAGAATACATTGGAAGATAAATTGGAGAATAGATTGGAGGATAGATTTGAGGATAAATTGGAGAATAGAGTGATGGATAGACTCGGGGATAGATTTGAGGATAGTTTGCAGGATAGATTGGAGGATAGACTGGAGGATAGATTGGAGGACTGATTGCAGAATAGTTAGGAGAATAGATTGGAGGAATATTGAAGGATAGAATGGGGGAAAGAGTGGAGGATAGATTGGAGAATACATGGGAGAATAGATTGGGGGATAGATTGGAGGATAGAGTGGAGAATACATTGGAAGATAAATTGGAGAATAGATTGGAGGATAGATTGGAGAAATGACTGGAGGATAGACTGGGGTAAAGATTGGGGAACAGACTGTAGGATAAATTGGAGGATAGATTGGAGGTTAGACTGGAGGATAAACTGGGGGAAAGATTTGAGGATAAATTGGAGGATAGACTGGAGGATAAAGTGTCAGATAGATTGGAGGACAGACTGGAGGATAAACTGGGGGATAGATTTGAGGATAAATTGGAGTAGGGACTGGAGGATAGACTGGAGGATAGATTTGAGGATAGTTTGCAGGATAGATTGGAGGATAGACTGGAGGATAGATTGGAGGACGGATTGCAGAATAGTTAGGAGGATAGATTGGAGGATAGAATGGGGGAAAGAGTGGAGGATAGATTGGAGAATACATGGGAGAATAGATTGGAAGATAGATTGGAGGATAGACTGGAGGATAA
>NW_025169857.1:0-1758 GCF_004010195.1 Chiloscyllium plagiosum | reverse complement strand
CATAGTCACTCAAAGTAGACAGTTTGACATCTGTATAATCACTTGACCCCTCATCTCACAACGCTGCAAATACCTCATGAACTCCGCCACCCAGCATAGTTTAAACCAAAATTAACCACATGTATTCTGACCACTTCATCTGCCTCATTACTGTGTCAAACGAAATAACGAAGGGTTTGACATCTTTCTCATCAACATGTGACAAAGCTTTAACATATTTGCATACATCACGACATCTGATCATCTCCATCCCGTTAACATGTCTTTCCTGACTAATTCTCAACTTCTGAAGTCCAAATTCTCTTTCCCACTCTCTCTCTTCCTTCTATCTTTCTCTTCGATCAGCTAATAACCTTCTATGTCTTTCTTTCTCCGCACTCTCTATTCTCTTTTGCTCTTCTCTCTCTTTCTCTTTTTTCTCTCTTTCTCTGTTTCTTTATCTTGTGAGACCATTCGCCTCAATTGTAACTTAAACTTTTCAAACGCGACTGCACTTGCCTATTTCTCTAATACAAGTAAGTGACTGATAAACTCCATTGCATATTCACCCTTCTTTTTGTCCCTGGTTCGCATCAATTCTAACCTATTGTCTAATTCTAAAAGTATGGCTTTCTTCTGTCTTTCAAAACTTTCTTGGCAAATTTGGGAATCATCTCCAAAACGTAGAACACCTTTGGTAATCTTAGGATCCATTTTGCTACCTTTAATTTTACTAACCACAAGTAAAACAATTCACCTACGTTTTATTTAGACACCGAGGAACCTAATCTACAATCGTTTAAATCTGCTGGGAGTTTTCGTTTCCCAAATATGTTCAAAGCTGTCCAAATCTCAGACTAGATATGTCAACACCTGTCTAAGCCACGGACCCAAACCCACAAACTGTTATGGCATGGCGGTGAACCCTTCTGTTAATTAAACCAAACGCCCAGAAATGCCCACCTCCCCTCGTAATCTGTTAAAAAATGAATGCCACAAAACTCCCAAATTCCACCATTTTCAGAAAGGTATATGAACGTATTTCTTAACTTTAGAAGTGACCAGGAAAACAACAACTATGCACAACTCTTATCGCACCTCCTTTTATCTGCGTCCTTTTATCTGCCTTTTATCTGCGTCCAACTCTATCATAATATACTGTTCCAATGAAACACTGATTAAAATTACAGCAACTTAATTACAAAACCATACAGAGGCTGTCGTCTTTGCTGTCTTTCCTCCTTTGGCAAGACGTTCTCCCTGGGTCGTTATCTGTCTATAACTGTGAATATGTTTCACATGGAAAGGTACCTTTAATAAGTAGTGTTTCAAATGACAGATGCTCTGCCTGACTTTCAAACTGCTTGCATTATTTTATTCCACAAAACTTCATCGTCTCATTACATCAATGCTGACAAAACAATAAATGCAAACTCGATTGGATTTTAGTATTCGCCTGCAAAATTTAATCTGATTGGTTAAGTTCGTATTATTGTTAAAACAGCAATCAACTCAGGTGTTTATTTCACACCAAAATGTTATATATTTCCAACTTGCCACTGGAGCTGTTAGTTTATCATAAGACATGTGCTTGTAAGCTCTAAGTACAAAACGAAAATCACTGTGAAAAGGGAAAGCAGCTGTCTTCCACTTCATATCAATACTCAGTGGCATGACATCCACAGCCTTCTGTGGCAATGAATTCCATTGGGTCAGTACTCTCTGGCTGAAGACGTTTCTCCTTACCTCCGTTTCCTTCAGCTCCAACATTCTCCCTGA
>NW_025169856.1:0-1758 GCF_004010195.1 Chiloscyllium plagiosum | reverse complement strand
GAAGGCTTGTGCTTTGTGCTTGCACTGATGGTAATCCCAGGTATATGCTGTCCTGGAACTTTTAGGTAGTGGAGATCACAGGTTTGGCAAATGCTGCCCTAGGGGACTTATTAAGTTGTTGCGACCTATCTTATAGAGATTACACATAGCTGCATGTGTGTATTTTTTGTGTTTTATTCCTTTAGCAGCAAATTCCAAAATTCCATTTGGTTTCCTTGTTAAAATAAGACGAGATGCTCTGAACAGACCACTATCTGTGTCCCATTAAGCTACAGGTTCAAGTGAAAGAGCTTCAGAACTTGCTTGATTATTGTCGGTCCTAAATGGCTTTCCCTTACTCTGAAACTCTATCCCTTGGTTCTGCGAGTGGTAACCTCTATCCTGTGA
Source organism: Chiloscyllium plagiosum (assembly GCF_004010195.1). Taxonomy (NCBI): domain Eukaryota; kingdom Metazoa; phylum Chordata; class Chondrichthyes; order Orectolobiformes; family Hemiscylliidae; genus Chiloscyllium; species Chiloscyllium plagiosum. The sequence goes on along the minus strand of NW_025169856.1, from coordinate 1,371 downwards.
GTGTTCATAGAATTTTGTAAGCTGAAACAAGATTCCCTGTCATTTTCCCAAGATTTAGAGGACGCAAGATTAGTGTCTTCAACGGGGGGGTTTTTGCCTGAAACGTTAATTTTCCCACTCCTCGGATGCTGCCTGACTTTCCGTGCTTTACCAGCAGCACTCTAATCGAGACTCTGATCTCTGACATTTGCAGTACTCACTTTCGCCTATTGTAGAGGATACAATCCTGTTTTTTGCAAAACTTCCACACAGGAGATTGCATTATCCCAGAAAACAATCTGGGAAATTACCTTGCGACCCTCTTTGGGAAGATATGTTATTCCTTCTTTGTTGAGAGTGCGGAAATGGTACAAAGTATTCCAAGTGGTCTCGCCAATGTTTTACATTACTGATGCACAACTTCCTTATTCCTGCACGTCCATCATCTTATGTTAAAGTCCAACAAACCATTTGCCTTCCAAATTGTTTGTGGCGCCTGCATGCTAGTTTTCAGTGACTTACAAACAAGAGATCAGACTTTTGAGATCAGACTTTTGAGATCAGACTTTTGAGATCTTTGGCCTTTTTATAAATAATCCACGACTCGATCATTGCTAAGGAAGTGGACAACCTCACACGAACTGAAATGACATTCTCTTGGGATATTGTTCGCTATTCATTCAGTCTGTGGAATTCCTTTTGCAGCCTCTTGATTATCCTGACAGCACACATCCCCACCTCGTATTCTGTGATCTACAAAACTGCAAATATTAGGTCTTTTCCCAAATTGTGATGCAGAGATTATGAACAGCTCAGGCTCAAGCAATGTTACTTGTGGTGCTCAACTACTCACGGCCTGCTAACCTGAGAATGTCCCATGCATTTCTCCTGTCTGTGTTGTTTCTGCTGACCATTCCTCAATCCACCTCCTTCAACCAAGTGTTTCAATTTAGTTTAATTACCTCATCTGTGCAAGTGTGTCCAGTGCCTTTTTAAAATCAGAGGACATGTCAATGACTTTTTTTTAATTCATTCATTCTCAGGATATGAGTGTGACTGTCTAGGCCAACATTTAATCTCCATCCCTAATTGCCCAGAGGACACTTATGCATCAACCCCATCTGGAAATGCATGTAGGCCAGACCAGGTAAACCAGTCAGGTTCTTCTCTAAAGGCCATTAGCGAATCACACAGTATCTTCTCATTATTGGCAAAGGATTCAATGTCTTCAGTTGACTCCTAATTTCAGATTTTTAAATTCAATTTATATTCTCTCATTGGTTGTAGCAATATTTGAACCCAGGTCATCTTAACTTTTTTGTGTTTCTTTGGAACGATAGACCAGAAAAGATAACACTTAGTCATTGACTTCACCACCTCATCTATCCTGCC
>NW_025169855.1:0-1758 GCF_004010195.1 Chiloscyllium plagiosum | reverse complement strand
ACGGTGTCAGGGCCCTGTATCTGATGGGACGGTGTCAGGGCCCTGTATCTGATGGGACGGTTTTAGGGGCCCTGTATCTGATGGGACGGTTTTAGGGGCCCCGTATCTGATGAGACGGTTTCAGGGCCCCGTATCTGATGGGACGGTTTCAGGGCCCTGTATATGATGAGACGGTTTCAGGACCCTGTATCTGATGGGACAGTTTCGGGGCCCTGTATCTGATGAGAGGGTTTCAGGCCCCTGTATCCGATGGGACGATTTCGGGGCCTTGTTTCTGATGGGATGGTGTCAGGGCCCTGTATCTGATGGGATGGTTTCAGGGCCCTGTATCTGATGGGATGGTTTCAGGGCCCTGTATCTGATGGGACAGTTTGAAGGCCCTATATGTGATGGGACGGGTACAGGGCCCTGTATTTGATGGGATGGTTACAGGGCCCCGTATCTGATGGGACGGTTTCAGGACCCTGTATCTGATGAGATGATTTCTGGGCCCTGTATCTGATGGAACGGTTTCAGGGCCCTGTATGTGATGGGACGGTGTCAGGGACCTGTATCTGATGGGACGGTTTTAGGGGCCCCGTATCTGATGAGACGGTTTCAGGGCCCCGTATCTGATGAGACGGTTTCAGGGCCCCGTATCTGATGGGACGGTTTTGGGGCCCTGTATCTGATGGGACGGTTTCTGGGCCCTGTATCTGAAGGGACGGTTTCAGGGCACCGTATCTGATGGGACAGTTTCGGGGCCCCGTGTCTGATGGGATGGTTTCAGGGCCCCGTATCTGATGGGACAGTTTCAGGACCCTGTATCTGATGGGACGGTTTAGGGGCCCTGTATCTGATTGGGGCGGTTTCAGGGCTCCGTATCTGATGGGACGCTTTCAGGGCCCTGTGTCTGATGGAACAGTTTCAGGGCCCTGTATCTGATGGGACGGTTTCGGGGCCCTGTATCTGATGAGACGGTTTCAGGACGCTGTATCTGATGGGACGGTTTCAGGGCCCTGTATCTGATGGGACGGTTTCAGGGCCCTGTATCTGATGGGACGGTTTTGGGGCCCTGTATCTGATGGGTCGGTTTCTGGGCCCTGTATCTAAAGGGACGGTTTCAGGGCCCCGTACCTGATGGGACGGTTTCAGGGCCCCGTATCTGACGGGACGTTTTCGGGGCCCTGTATCTGATGGGTAGGTTTCAGGGCCCTGTATCTGATGGGTAGGTTTCAGGGCTCTGTATCTGATGGGACGGTTTCAGGGCCCTGTATTTGATGGGACGGTTTCAGGGCCCTGTATCTGATGGGACGGTTTCAGGGCCCTGAATCTGATGGGACGGTTTCGGAGCCCTGTATCTGATGGGACGGTTTCGGAGCCCTGTATTTGTTGGGTCAGTTTGAGGGCCCTGTATCTGATGGGATGGTTTCAGGGCCCTGTATCTGATGGGACGGTTTCAGGGCCCCGTTTCTGATGGGATGGTTTCAGGGCCCTGTATCTGATGGGACGGTTTCGGGGCCCTGTATCTGATGGGACGGTTTCGGGGCCCAGTACCTGATGGGACGGTTTCAGGGCCCTGTATCTGATGGGACGGTGTCAGGGCCCCGTATCTGATGGGACGGTGTCAGGGCCCTGTATTTGATGGGACGGTGTCAGGGGCCCTGTATCTGATGGGACGGTTTCAGGGCCCAGTAGCTGATGGGACGGTTCCGGGGCCCTGTATCCGATGAAAGTTAAGACTGATGTCCGAGTCTGTAGCGAGGAGGCCTCTGTGCG
>NW_025169854.1:0-1758 GCF_004010195.1 Chiloscyllium plagiosum | reverse complement strand
TGTCATCACCAAATTTACTAACCAATCCTTCCGTTTCCCCACTTCGGTCATTTATACAAATGACAAATAGCAGTGTCGCCAGAACAGATCATTGCGACACACTACTCGTAATGGAACTGTAAGATGAACATTTCCCGATGAAAACCACTCTCTGTCTTCTTTTATCTCGCCAATTATTAATACAAACCACGAAATCGCTCTCAATCCCACGCCTCTGTATTTTCTGAAATTAACTATTGCGGGTAACCTTATCAAAATCTTTACTGGAATACATACTCACCACATCAACCGCTTTACCATATTCCACCTCTCTGTTCACCTTCTCAAAAGCCTCCGTCAAGTTTGTCAGGCACAACCGCCTGTCCATAAAAACATGTTGATTGTCCCTACTCAAATTATTCCTTTCTAGACGATTATAAATCCTTTCTCTCATAATCATTTTCAAAGATTTTACCTCCAACCGTGGTCAGGTTTATTGGACTTGACTTACCAGGGTTGTCTCTTCTCAACCTCTTGAAGAAGGGGACAGAACTTGCTATCCTCCAGTCTCCTGGCACTATTCCAGTAGACCATGACGACATGAAAATCAGTGCTGTAGGTTCTGCAATTTCCTTCCTTGCTTCCCATAAGAACTGTGGATCAATCCCATCCGGCCCGAGGACTTACGTATTTTCCCACTTTCTAGAATTGCTAACATCTCCTCCTTATGAACATTAATCCCGTCTAGTGTAATCGCCTGTATCCCAGTAGTTTTCTTTACAACATTGTCCTTTTCCTGTGTGAGTACTAATGAAAAAATTCATTTTGCGCCTCTCCTATCTTCGTGGACTCTACGCACATTGTACTTGTCACTGCTGTCCTTCACTGTCTCCACACTTAACTGAGTAATTTATTTTTATTCTCGACATACCATTCGAAATCTATAGGGCATTCGTTGATCCAACCCGCCAAATAGTTCTCATGTTCCCTTCTGGCTCGTCGGAGCTCTCACTGTATGTCCCTCCTGGAAAACTTGTACCTCTCAAGCGCTCAAGTAAGCCTTGTCGTTTTATCCTTGCAAAACCCGTTTTCTTCGTATTGATGAGGGGGTCAACTTATTTAGTAAAGTTCGTTCTCCCTGCCTGACAGGTACGTATGCAAATTGTGCACATCGCCTGCAGTTTCCATTCACATCCCAGGCATCCTAAGTCTTGCCACATCGCATCATAATTGCCTTTACCCCCGCCATACCTCTTGCCCTGCAGTATGTACTAGTCCCTTGCCATCCCAAAAGTAAACGTTACCAAACTTGAATACTATCAACAAAATGCTCAACTACCACCAAATGTAACACCTGTTATGGTTCAGTACCAAGGATTAAATGCATTGTGGCTTCAGCTCTTGTTGGCCCATGTACCCCTTGAGTCCGGAAACCCTCCTGCACACATTGGACAAAAGCTGACACAACTCATGTACTCCTACTCTCGTGTTTCCGATCAATATTCAGATATTAAAGTCTTACAAGTACCTTGTTACTTTCGCTCCTATCCAGAATAATCTTCGAAATCCTTTTCTCTACTTTTCTGGGACTTTGCAGAGGCCTATAGAAAACTCCCAACAGTGAGACCTCTCCTCACCTTTAACGCGATCGGTACATGTGTATTTGTGACGGGGACGTCGATGGGACTAAAACCAAGTGGATGTTTCCCTCTCGGTATTTCACCACATGAGATGTGATCTCATAAGACGTGATCAACCAGTTCAGTTGTGATGAGTTCC
>NW_025169853.1:0-1758 GCF_004010195.1 Chiloscyllium plagiosum | reverse complement strand
GTTGCCAGGATCATGGCACCGTGTCGGGTGAAGAGCGGGAAAAAGACCCATACGGCCATGGTCATAGGGGAATCGATTGTAAGGGGAATAGATAGGATGTTCTGTGGCCGAAAACAGGAGTCCCAGATGGTATGTTGCCTCCATGGCGCTCAGGTCAGGGATGTCACCGATTGGCTGCAGAACATTCTAAAAGTGGAGGGCGAACAGCCAGTTGTCTTGATGCAAATAAGCACCAACGATATAAGTAGGAAACGAGATGAGGTCCTGAAAGAAGAATTCAGAGAGCTAGGAGAGAATTTAAAGGGTAGTGATCTCGGGAATACAACCAGTGCCACGTGATAGCCAGTGTAAAAATGAAAGAATAGGCAGGATGAACACGTGGCTTGTGGGATGGTGTAGGAGGGAGGGATTCAAATTTGTTGGACATTGGGACGGGTTCTGGGGAAGGTGCGACTATTACAAAATGGACAGTCTACATATGAACCAGACAGGAACCAACGTCCTTGGAGGAGTTTTTGATCCTAATGTTGGGGAGTTTGTAAACTAATGCGTCAGAGGGCTGGGAACCAGTCGCGACTGGAGACGGGAAGAATTGTGAAGATGGCATTAATAAAGGGGAGGGTAGGCAGAGAGCGGATGAGCGCAAATTTCTGGTGGCATGAAATGCATCTACTTTCATGCAAGGAGTAAAGTGTGTAAGGCAGATGAACTTAGGGCTTGGATTGGTGCCTGGGAGTATGACATTTTTGCAATCACAGAGATTGATTGAAGGAAGGGCATGATGATTGACAATGAAATGTTTCAGGATATAAACGCTTCAGAAAGGACAGAGAGGGAAGCAAAAGTGGGGGGTGGAGTTGCATTGCTGGTCAAGGATGATTTCAAGTCTATGCTAAAGGATCACACTTTGGAGGTCTTGGGGAGTGAGGCATTATGGGTGGAGCTGAGAAATAAGAAGGGCGCAGTTACATTGTTGGGTCTGTATTACAGGCCTCCCAACAGTGAGCGTTAGGTAGAAGAACAAAGATGCCAACAGATTATGGAAAGATGTAGAGGCAATAGGGGAGTGGTGATGGGAGACTTTAATTTTCACAACATTGACTGGGATACACTTAACGTCTGGATGGGGTAGAATTTGGAAGAATTCCAGGCGAGTTTTCTACTGCAGTATGTCAATAGTCCGACAATGGAAGGGGCCATATTGGACTGGTACTGGGGAACAAGCCAGGACAGGTGGTAGAAGTTGCGGTGGGGGATTTCTTTGGGAACAGTGACCACAACTCTGTAAGTTTTAGAATATTCGTAGATAAAGTAGAAAGTGGTCCTAAGGGAAGAGTACTAAACTGGGCCAAGGCCAATTATATCAAAATTAGGCTGGAACTCGGAAATGTGGATTGGACACAGCAACTTGAAGGGAAGTCCACATTTGAGGTGTGGGAGGCTTTCAAAGATAGGTCAAAGATAGTGCAGGATAGGCATTTCCCGTTGATGGCAAAGGATAGGAGGGGCAAGATTAATGAACCATGGATGACAGGAGAAATTGTACGACTAGCCAAGAGGAAAAAGGAAGCATACATAAGGTGTAGGCAGCTAAGAACAGAACGGGCCCAGGAGGAATATCAGAAGAGTAGGACAAGTCTTAAACAAGGAATCAAGCGGACTAAAAGGGGTCATGGAATAGCATTAGCGAGCAGAATTTAGAAGAATTCCACAGCGGTTTATTCTTATATAAGAAGTAAGCAAATAACTAATGAAATG
>NW_025169852.1:0-1758 GCF_004010195.1 Chiloscyllium plagiosum | reverse complement strand
CATTTGCATATTGTAGGGAATCTAATAAAATCTGAACTCTCCATCTGCATTCCATATTAATGACCCTAAAAATATCCCTGTTTCAATTAAACAGCTCCAAACATCCCAAACTCTATAAATTACGACAGCTCCAACATCCCTCCTTAACCTCTTCCTGAAAACCTCTCAACATGTGGAGACCCCACAATCCACCCTATCTGTGTAATCCAACAAGTCCCTGCATTATTCCCGACCTGTAGAACCCAATCCAATGCCTGTGACTCTCCCAATCCAGTTCCTGCAAGACTCACTATCTGTGGAACATTCTCCCCTCACTATCACCCACCCTGTCAATGTAAGCTCCTCTAGTATCTCCATCCATCTAATCATCTCCATAACCTTCTCTAGCTCTTGTACCCTATCTAGTAAATGTCACCCTCATCTATAACCCTCCCTACGGTAGGAACCATTCCACAGATTCATCACCCTCAGGCTGAATAAATTCCCCCAGATCTCCGTTCTAAAGGGTTGGTCCTTCACTCTGAAGCCGTGCTCTTGAGCCCTGGTCTCTCCAGCAGTGAATAGATCTCCCCACCCCCGTCCACTCCATCTTGGCCCCTCAATATTCTGTAAGTTTGAATGAGATACTGCCACCGCCGCCTCTGAAAATTCATCAAGTACAGACTCGGAGACTTCACCAGCTTCTCATATGACAAACATTTCATCCTGGGCTCTTTCTTGTAAAACTAGTTCTTGTACCCACTCACATCCTTTGTCCAGACTGTTAATGTATAACATGTACTGCGTGGTCCCAACACTGACCCCTGCGGTGTTCCCCTCGTCACCAGTTCCCATCGTGAAAACGACCCCTTTATACCTACTCTGTCTTCTGCTAATCAGCCAATCCTCTATTCATATCAAACATGTTGTTTTGAAACTGAAATTTCATTTCACAAACCCTGCTGTGTTTGTTTTCCTGTCTGGCTGTGAATAAGCAGAGTAGATAAAAGGGAGGAATGGTTTGTCAGGATTTTCAGAAACCTTTCAACAAGGTCCCACTGAAGATGTGGATAAGCAAAATTGGCAAATGTGGGATTGGAGGGAATGTACTGGCATGGATTGGGAATTCTTTAACAGAAAACTAAGTGGGAATAAATGGATTAGTGCTTTATCCCCAACTATTCACAAAGGGATTCGACGCATTTGATGGATGGACAAAATAGTGTTTCCATGTTTGTTGCTGCACAGAACGAGATGGGAATGTGGGTTGTGTGGAGGAAGCAAAGGAGCCATGAACAGTCCATGAGTTTTCCTTGCACAAATACATTGATGTGATGTGGCTATCACTTGCTTGGCCATCATTACCTTCCCATCTGTAATTACCTGGAGAAGGTGGTGGGGAGCTGCCTTCCTCACCCACTGCAATACTTTAGGTGTAGGGACAGACACAGTGCTCGGAGGATGGAGCGTGGCTTGGAGGGCACCTTGGAAATGCTGGTGTTGCCGTGCACCTGGAGCTCCTGTCCTTCCAGGGTATGGTGGTTCCGGGTTTGTGAAGTGGTGATGAAATGGCCTTCCTGAGTGACCTCAGTGCTGCTTGTAGATTTTTTATTTATTTATTCATTCGTGATTGTGAACATTGCTGTATGTATTGTTGATTTGGAGTTGTCCCTGAGAAGGTGGTGGTGAGCTGCCTTCCTGAACCACTGCACCAGCCGTTGGAACTGTTGTTATCTGTGTCCCCTTCAGCAGGCGCTACAACACTCCTAACATCTGTAA
>NW_025169851.1:0-1758 GCF_004010195.1 Chiloscyllium plagiosum | reverse complement strand
TCACTGCCCAATATAACAACAATTTTGGTGTCACCTGTAAATGCACCAACCATGCCTTCGATACTATCATCCTAACCTTTTACATCAATGACAAACAAAAGTCCATCCTGTACTGATCCCTATGGAACACTGCCTGTCACAGGCTTCCAGGCCAAAGCAAAATCCTCCATTCTGTCTCCTTCTGTAAAACCGAATTTACATCCAGTTGTGAAGTGCACTCGAAATCCCATGTGTTCTAACTTTATTAATTAGTCTACCATGCAGAACCTTATCAAAGGCTTTGCTAATGTTCATTTAAACATCTTGCATTCTGCTGCAATCAATCTTTCTGTTTACTTCATTTAAAACAAACTAAAATCATGTTTGTAAAACATGATTCCTCTCATACAAAATCTTTCTGACCAACACAAATCAGCCCTTCCCTCTCCATGCATGTCAATCTTATCTTTCAGAATCTCTTCCAACAACTTACTCATCACCAATGTCAGACATGCAGTCAATCATTTCCATGCTTTTCCTTCCAGCCTTTCCAAATGCGCAGTATTAGCCACCCTCCAGTCCTCAAGTACTTCACTTGTGTGTGTAAATGATTCAACTATATCAGCTGGGTTTCCATAGTTTCAAAGAACAAAGAGCAAAGAAAAAATAACGAAGAATATTACAGCACAGGAACAGGCCCTTCATCCCTCCAAGCCTGCGCCGATCCAATTCTTCTATCAAAGCATATTTTCAAAGGATCTGTTTCCCTTTGCTCCCTGCCCATTCATATATTTGTCTAGCGAGATCTTAAATGACGCTATTGTGGCCACCACGAACACCACTACTGGCAACGCGTTCCAGGCACCCCCACCCTCTGCATAATGAATTTACCACATATCCCTCCAATCAACATATCCAATCTCACGTTGAACTCCTGGCCCCGAGAAATTCAGTACGCCACTCTGGGGAAAAAAAAATCTTCTTGCAATCCACCCTATCTATGCCTCTCATTGTTTTGGAGACTTCATTCAGATGCCCCCTCCCCGACCTCTGTCTTTCTAATGAACTCAACTCCTAATCTACTCAACTCCTCTTCGTAGCTTGTCCCCTCCATATCAGGTAATATCATAGTGAACCTCTTCTGTACTCTCTCCAAATCATCCATATCGTTTTGATAATGTGGGGGACCAGAAATGTACCAGATATAATGCTGAACCATAGTCTTATTTAACTGTAACATGACCTGCTAAATCCTTTACTCAATACCTCGTTCGATGAAGGAAAACATTTCATATGTCTTCTTGACAAATCTATTGACCTGCATTGGCACTTTCAGTGATCAAAGGACTTGAACGCCCAGAGATCTCTCTGTACATTAATTTTCCTCTGGACATTTCCACTTACTGTATAATTCGCTCTTGATTTGGATCTTCCAAAATGCATGACGTCGCATTTGACAGAATTGAACCCCATCTGCAATTTCTTAGTCCAACTCTCCAACGGACATATCTTTCATTCCAAAATGCCCTGGCATACACATGATCCGGTCCTGGAAATTTATCAATCCTTATGGCTTCTCAGACCCTGCACGCACAACAACACCCAAATCTCTCTGCCGTGGTCTTTTGTTTTCACAGTCTCTCTCCATATAAATAATCATTTGCTTTTTTATTATTCCTTCTGAAGTGCTTCACCTCACACTTTATTACAATGAGCTCTACCTTCCAATTACAGAGTGCAGATTTATTACATCCTTATCACACCATGCACTCCAACCTA
>NW_025169850.1:0-1758 GCF_004010195.1 Chiloscyllium plagiosum | reverse complement strand
ATGATGAGCATTTTCCTTTGTGGCATGTTTGACTCCAAACACTGGAGAGGTTACTCTGATTCCAAATAAATCAAGTTTTGTTAAGACAATAGATAATAGGTGCAGGAGTAGGCCATTCTGCCCTTCCAGCCTACACCACCATTCAATATGATCATGGCTGAACATCCTTAATCAGTATCCTGTTCCTGCCTTATCTCCATAATCTTTGATTCCACTATTCTTGAGAGCGCTATCCAACTCTTTCTTAAATGAATCCAGAGACTGGCCCTCCACTGCCCTCTAGGGCAGAGCATTCCACACAGCCACCACTCTCAGGGTGAAGAAATTTCTCCTCATCTCTGTCCTAAATGGTTTACCCCGTATTTTTGAGCTGCATCCTCTGGTTCAGCACTCACCCAGCAAAGCTCCTTGATGTCAACAGAAGTCAACTTTTGCCCGAAACGTCGATTTCGCTGCTCCTTAGATGGTGCCTGAACTGCTGTGCTCTTCCAGAACCACTAATCCAGAGTCTGGTTTCCAGCATCTGCAGTCATTGTTTTTACCCTGTTTTTACGAAGTCAACCACTGCCTTGATATCCGGGCTAGTCATTTTTACCTGAACCCTTATGTCAACCTCTTTTGTTCATACCAATAAGCCATGATATAGGTGCAACAAGTGTTTTCTTCAAACAGGTCATATCGAATGTCAGGATTTCTCTACTCAAGAGTGTTGGGGAGCTAGCGAACTGAAAGTATTTGAAGAGGAGGTCGATGGATATTGATCTGACAGGCAGTTGAGGGCTATGAAGAATTGGGGATTTGAGACAAAGAGCAGATCAGCCATTATCTTAGTGAAGGGAAAGGCAGGCTTGGGGGACAGTGTTGAGCGACCTGCCCCTGTTCGGATGTTCTCACATTTCTCACATTCTGTTATTTGAAAGTTAGTGGGTGTTATTTTCATGAATGTTATGTTACTGAATATTGCAGTCATGGAGACCACGTGATTTTGTTAGCCATTGCTGGGTGAGGTAAACGGGCTATATTCACAATGAATCCATGTGAACAACATGACCAACAAATGCAGTACAAGTTGCAGAGAGGGGAAGCTTTGTAAAGAGAGATGAGGGGCCTCTTTCCTATCCGTGCCTGAGTTTTCCAATTACATTTCCCAAATCACTTGAAAGCGTGTGTGACAGTCTTGGGGTAACTGAATGGTCTCATCTGTTTCTGTGCACCAGGGGCCTCCAACTGTTCCTGTGTAGCAAGTATGAGGGGCTGAATGAAACACAGGAACATGGGACTGTGTAGCAGGAGTGGGACATTAGATACTTTGAGACTTCTCCACCAGACACTAAGATTGTGGCTGATCAGCTTGTGGTCTCAGCTCCACTTTCCTCTCTGTATCCCATTATCCATGACTCACTTCCCTGTCAAATATTTAACTAATGCAGCTTTCAATCAATGTGAACATCGAGGCATGATAAATTTCCAGTGAAGAGAATTCCCACTTGAAAGGTCCTTTCAGAATTTTCCGTTATTCCTGTTATAGAATCAAAGAGTCATGCAGCGTGGAAGCAGACCAGTTAGTCCAAACTGTTCACTCCGATCAGATATCAAATCTGATCTTGTCCCATTTGCCAGCATTTGGTCAATATCCATCCTCTTTCAGATACTTATTAAATGTGCGATTGTAACCGCCTTCACCACATCCTCTAACAGCACTTGTGTGAAACATTTATCTTCATGTGCCTTCTAAGTCATTCGCCCTCCCATCTTCAA
>NW_025169849.1:0-1758 GCF_004010195.1 Chiloscyllium plagiosum | reverse complement strand
CAGTGTTATACAGCGACAGACCTGTCCCCACCAACACTGTCCCCACCAGTACTGTCCCCCAGTGGTATACAGTGACAGACCTGTCCCTACCAGTACTGTACCCCAGTGTTATACAGGGACAGACCTGTCCCCCACCAGTACTGTACCCCAATGGTATACAGTGACAGACCTATCCCCACCAGTACTGTACCCCAGTGTTATACAGTGACAGACCTGTCCCCCCACCAGTACTGTACCCCAGTGTTATACAGTGACAGACTAGTCCCCCCACCAGTACTGTACCCCAGTGTTATACAGTGACAGACCTGTCCCCACCAGTACTGTCCCCCAGTGTTATACAGTGACAGATCTGTCCCCTACCAGTACTGTACCCCAGTGTTATACAGTGACAGACTTGTCCCCACCAGTCCTGTACCCCAGTGTTATACAGTGACAGACTTGTCCCCACCAGTCCCGTACCCCAGTGTTATATAGTGACAGACCTGTCCCCACCAGTCCTGTACCCCAGTGTTATATAGTGACAGACCTGTCCCCACCAGTACCGTACCCCAGTGTTATAGTGACAGAGCTGACCTTGGGGTAATGACAGTACTTGGCTGAATTCAGGGTGACCTCTGAGCTGTTCTCGCCCACGCGGCCTCTTACCTTCAGTGATGCTAAGGGATGGTCTGGACCTAAGAGACTCCAGTGAAAAGCTGCCAAATCCTCATCCGGGAGAATGTGGTTCCCTGGAAGGTAACAGACTGGATTTAGAGAATGCCGGGGCTCACCAAGTTCCTGTTCCGACTGCCAAATCCAACCCCTGACAGACCAGAGACCGGGAGAACCCCTGAAACCGCTCTCCCAGGGTGGCGCAACTCCCCACCCATACCCAAGCCGATCAAACCAAAAAGAACTGCCGAAACACCAGCGGAAAGGGCTGGGCAGGTCTGGCAGCTTGGGCAGAGAGAGAGAATGCACAGAGTTATCGCCCGGGGTGAGCGTTCCTGAAAACACGAGCTGGCTGTCCTCCGTCCACCCTCGCCCCATGACGTTATCTCCGTGCTTTTGCTCTCTCTCTCTCTCAACGCCTGCTTTTATGTAGCACCTCGCACATGTTCTGACTCACAGCAGAGCCGCGGACGAAACTGCGCCTGATGCAAGTCGGTGCTTCCAAACAAACCTGCTGGACTATAACCCGGCGCGGTGCGGTTTTTAACTTTGTGGAAGGATTGAGAGTCAGGGCAAGGAGCATAGAGGGAAGAGGGAGGCAGGGGGAGAGAGAGGGTTGCTCCCGCAGGAAGGTGCGGGTGTGGGCGGGGGGGGGAGGGGGGTAAGTCAGGGTTGCGGGGCAGCCTCTCCCGTTCCCCAGGTTCGGTGCGTACCTACCGAGGAGAGCTGCGAAGATGCTGAAGTGGGCAGGGTTGACGTTGAGTTGCTTGGCCACCTCCTGCATCAGGTACTGGTTGGTGGTGAGGCTTTTTCCGTTCCAGCTAAGTTTGAGGGCGTGGGCACTGAGGTAGCACTGTACGTTACACAGGGCGAACTCGGAGTCAGAGGCTATCAGTCCATGGAAGCCATCCTGTCTGTACAAGGAGATCACCTCCTGGTGGTGATCCTCGACACTCTGTACCACCTACACAACACCAGGCCGAGGGGAGGGACAGTCAGCACAGGGCTGGACAGCCAGGCCCCGCCCCACCCCACCCCACCCTCCCGCACCGGGATAGCCACCGACCACACCTCCCGCACCTCCCGCACTGGGATAGCCGCCGAGCG
>NW_025169848.1:0-1758 GCF_004010195.1 Chiloscyllium plagiosum | reverse complement strand
AACTTCATGTTTTCAACTTCATCAGTTTATAACTTCTCCAGAGTGGGTCACCAAATGTTCTAAGCTTCTTGAATGTTCACAGTAGCTTAAAACACAACTTCCACGGAAACAATCCCCAGCATTTCTAGTAATTTTTCAATAACCGGATTAAATTAGATGTCACTGAATGACAAGTTAGAATCCTAGTCTGAATCAAATACAGTTGAAGGGATTCCTCATGCAACTGAGCAAATGATCAGCAAAGAGTGGTTATCACGGGCTTTCAATAAATAGGCTCAGCACAAGTTACAAAGACGTGTCTGAAAGCTGCTGAAATCCCACTGTCGAATATGAAGCACCGTGTAGAACAAAGAAACTGCAAGCTATGCTTTTAAAAAATAAACTTTTCGTCAGCTTCTTAATAGTGGAATCACTAGGGTAAGCATCACTAAAGGCCATGGAATGCTACAGGACAGTTATTCATATTAAAACTGAATGTCAGTTTGATTAACAACAAATGTGAGGGTTTGGAAAGTAGACAGCGGGAGAGACACTGGGAGAGAGAGAGCATTGTCGAAGGATGTGTTCACAGGTTTCAGTATGCTGAAAATAAGACATTTCAACAGAATTTCGCAGTATTTCCAGTAATGATGCATAAACAGAATTTTGGTATGAGCTCAGACAGAGTCAGAGAGTCATGGAGATGTATAACATTGAAATAAACCCTTCTATCCAACTGATCCCTGCTGAACAGATATCCTAAAAAAATCTACTGACACTTACCAGCATTTTGCGAATATCGCTCTAAACCATTTGTAGTCATATACCTATCCAAGTGCCTTTTAATTGTTGTAATTTTACCCGCCTCCACCACATCCTGTGGCAGTTCATTCCAAACATACACCACCCACTGCATGAAAAAGTTGCTCCTTAGGTCCCTTTTAATTGTTTTCCCCTCTCACCTTAGATTGTAACCCTCTACTTTTCTGGAAAAGACCTTTGATATTCACCCTGTCCATGCCCCTTATGGTCCAAGCAACGTAGCCCCAAACTATTCAACCTCTCTCTAAAGCTCAAGTCCCAGCAACATTCTTGTAAATATTTTCTAACCTCTTCAAGTTTCACAGTTCTTTCCCACAGGAGGAGAGCTAGAATTGATGCAGTATTTGAAAAGTGATGGAACTAATGTCCTGTATATGACGTCCCAATTCCTATAGTCAAAGCCCTGACCAATAACGACAAACATACCAAAGCCTTTTCACAATCTTGTCTAACTGTGACTGAATTTTCAAGGAGCCATGAACCTGCACTCCCATGTCTCTTTGTTTATCGACGCAGGACCTGCTCATTGAGTGTATAAGTCTTGCAATGATTTGCCTCTCCAAATATAGCACTTCACATTTGTCTATAGTAAACACCATCTGCCACTCCTCCGCCTATTGGCCCATGTAATCAAGATTCCGTTGTACTCTGAGGTAACCTTCTTCCCTGTCCACTACACCATAAATTTTGGTGATTCCTTCAACCTTACCAACTGTTCCTCCTATGCTCACATCCAATACATTAATATAAGCAATGAAAACTAGTGGAACCAGCACCAATCCTTGTGGCAGACCTCTGGTCACGGCCTAGCAGTTCAAAAACAACTCTACACCACAAACCTCAACTCCTACCTTCAAGTCAATTTTCTAATTAAATGGCTAGTTCTCCCTGTATTCCATGTATACTAATCATGTCAACCAGTCGACCATGTGGGAAGTTGTCAAATCTCTTACTGAG
>NW_025169847.1:0-1758 GCF_004010195.1 Chiloscyllium plagiosum | reverse complement strand
AGACTCTGATCCATTGACCCACTTTGTCCATGCGCAGCATGTTCCAATCACTTCCCCTCTGATTCCACTTCCATGGTCAGACTATTGGTCACGGCTTTTTACTGTGCTGAGACTTGGCCATCACATAGTTACCATAGAACGAAATTGAGCCACTCACCACCTTTGGGTCCATGTCCCAATGGAGCTGCTAATTAATACCAGTGAAAATGGATCTCCTTCCCACTGGACTCTTCAAATGTGAAAAGTCAACTTGAATCTGATACCAACTGGATACTTCAATTGATTTGAGTGAACAAGGACCTTATTCCCATTAGACCATTCGGAAGAGATCTGTCAAGATTGGCTACATTCCCAATAGATAATCGACAGAGATCTCAAAACATGGATCTCCTCCCAAAAGGACCCTCCAATAGATAGCAATCAAGATGAGCAATCTTACGAAAGAACTCTGCAGGAGAGACCAGTAAACATTAATCTCCGTCCCATTGGAGCCTTCAAGATACAACATAAACACAGGCCTCCTATCCACTGGCCCGTCTAATTCAGACCAATATTTGATTGTGTTTTTGAAGAGGTTTTAGTAAAGACGATCGACGAAGGTCGATGTTGTCTATATGGAGTTTAGAAATGTCTGAGACAAGTTTCCCTATGGTAGGCTGATTCATAGCATTACAGCATCTGGGATCCAGGAAACTCTAGTCAATTGGAAACCAATTTGACTTGATGGTAGGATGCAAGGTCTGCTCAGGGTCTTCTTTCAACTAGCAAACTTCTGATGCAAACCTCTAAACCACACTCAATCCCATGTTTCTGTATTGTGTGTGATAGCCTACTATGAGGAACCTTAACAACCTCCTTTCTTAAATCCAAATGCACCACATCAAGGATTTACCGTCATCCACCTGTTTGGTCACCAACTCAAACAACTCAATAAGCTTTGTGAGGCACGACTACCCTTCATAAATAGTTTTGAGTTCTTCAGACTGAAGGCCTGTGACCAGCAATCTGGCAAGAGGATCAAACCTAGATTCGCTGTTGTTTATCGTTCATAAGAAGAATTTCGATGAGAAAACAGGAGGAATGGTTAGAAAGTAGAGCATAGAACATAGAAATTAGAACATTGCAGTTCAGTACAGGCTATCCAGCTTCGATGCTGCGCCGATCTCTGGATCCCATCTGAAGTCCATCTATCCGACGTTGTTCTAATTTAATTCATATGTTTATCCAATATCCATTTCAATGCACTTAAAGTTGGCGAGTCTACGACTGTTGCCGGCAGTGTGTTCCATGCCCCACTAATCTCTGAGTGAAGAGACGACCTCTGCCATTTGCCCAAGAAGTATCACCATTAAAATTAAAGCAATATCTTCTCGTTCCAGCCATCAGCATTCGAGGAAAAATGCTTTCATTGTCTACCCTATCTAACCCTCTATACTGAAAGTGTAAATTAAGTCACCTCACAACGTTCTTTTCTCTGACAAAAACAACAAAAGGTCATTCAGCCTTTCCTCGTAAGAACTTCCCTCCACACCATGCAAAATCCTCGTAAACTTCCTCTGAAGTTTCTCCAAAGCTATCACATTCTTCCGATGATGCAGTGACCAGAACTGGACGCACCAGGGATTTGTACAGCTGCAGCATGACTTAATAGTTCGGAAACTCAATTCGTCTAGCAATAAAAGCTAACACGACATATGCCTTATTAACAACTCTATCAAACTGGGAAGCAACTTTCAAGGGTCTATGTATAGGGACACC
>NW_025169846.1:0-1758 GCF_004010195.1 Chiloscyllium plagiosum | reverse complement strand
CTGCAGGAAGGACAGAAGGGGAGCTGAGAGAGGAATAGAGCTGCTCGTTCTGACTGGGTGAACCATCCCAGCAGGACTGAGAGAGGATATTCCTGCGGGACCGCCCAGTGAAGCTGTGTTCGTGGAATGAATCAGTAACAATGGGTCTTCCCTTTCCTCTGATTGTTCTACAGACCCCGAGAGCCCCGCCCTCCTGCACCTTGACCTTCTAAAGATGGCGGCCCTGAGGCCCGCGCTCCCTCTTCCCTCAAACAAATGGCGGCCGTGACCCTGGGCCCCTTCCCTGATCAGAGACCGCAGCCTCCTTACATGGGCCTGGAGGGTCTTTTCCGAGTTATTTTTAACCTTTATCCGGGACTTGTGAATTCTCTCCGCTCTTTTCTCCCAGCGAGGCTCCCAGACACCGGCTCTGAGCGCCGCTCTCTGAAGCCGATCGCAGCCGCTGCCAGGGAAAGCAGCTCCACCTCTCTCTCTCCTGACCAATGTGACACTGCGCATGCTCCACATAGAAACCAAACTGCGCGTGCGTCTGAGGTTATCAGTGAGTTGATAGAGAATATTTATATCTGCACAGACTGATGGGTAAAATATTAGTCATTAACAATTGTTTTGTCGAGTTATAGTTATAGAGATGTCTAACATGCAAATTGTCCGGTCCAAATCAACCATACCGGCCAGGTATGTAAATTACCAATTGTTCTGGGAGTTTGAAAAGAAGTTTCTTACTCGAGTAGTGTAAATCGATTGGAAATATGTACGTTATCAGATTTACATTTCAACTACAGTATTTTTTAAAATCTCACATTGATTTATGAGAAACGTTTAATGCTCCACTATGTCGTGAGAATGATCAATCCTGCAAAATAGTTTGCTCTCTGACCAATCTTGAAGCGTTCACTCTCGAGAATGCTTTGGCCCCTCTCCTCATTCACTCTGGTTAGAAGACCGGCCACTACTCGATCCTCCTGTTCGGCCCCTTCCTCCCAGTTGCAGAGTTGATTCAGGTGTGACTTAGCAGGCAAGGGACAAAGGAAGTTCGAGTCGATGTTTTGTGACGCGGTGAAAACATCCCGAATCTTAGACCGAGAGGCCTGGGTTCAATTCAAAGCTTGTGCAGATGTGTGTAATAACAACTTTTAGCAGGTTCATTAGGAAAACCAAGGGAAGTCAGGAACAGAGTGCAAACAAGAGAAAATGCATGCAATGTGGTGGGGCTCTCAATGCTCAGATGATTTGACTCCTTACCAAGCGTTTCAGTGTCCCAGTACAGACTGTTGCACTCTTCTTGGTGCACTGCCAGATACCACGATCGTGGGGCAAAGTGGTGGGATATAGAGGTGCTTTTCTGGAAGGCGCTCGGTTTTTGTGGTGAAAATAGTTGAGAAGCAGTCGGGTTTTGTATGGAGCTACCTATCCCCCTCCTATTGCAGCCTCTTATTATTGCCCTGACACTACCTCGTACATGGAGAAAGTGAGGACTGCAGATGCTCGAGATCAGAGCTGAAAAATGTGTTGCTGGAAAAGCGCAGCAGGTCAAGCAGCATTCTCTACCTCGTACATGTTTGGTAGAGATCAGTGACACTTCGTAAGCCCACAATACAAGATCCATAACTCTGTTTAATACAGTAAAAATCTCTTGTAGCAGAGAACAATACAGCGCAGAACAGGCCCTTCGATCCTTGATGTTGCGCCAACCTGTGAACTATTCACAGCTCGTCCCCCTTCCCTATCCTGAAATCACCCATGTGCTTATCTAAA
>NW_025169845.1:0-1758 GCF_004010195.1 Chiloscyllium plagiosum | reverse complement strand
TTGCAATTTGTCTGTCCATTTCACCAGGGTATGTCCTCCTGAGATTTGTTATTATGTAACTTCTTTTTACTACATATTATAACAAGTTTATATTATCTACAAACTTTAAAGTTTTACACACTGTATCCAAGTTTTGATCATTTATATATCACTAGAAACATAATCATAACCATTAGAAGACTCCATTGCATAGCTCCATCCAATCAGAAAACATCCATTCACCACTCCCTCCAGCTCATTTCCCTTAGCTAATTAACTTCCCAAGTCCTTTTAATACCATATATTTCTACATTTAAACAAACCTATTATGTTATTTGAATGTCAATATATGTCTATTTTCTCTTCGTGAACCCTCTCAGTTACGTCAAAAAAGTCAATCAAGTTTGTCATAAACAATTTACCTTTAACTAACTCCTACTGAATGTCCTTTATTAATCCATGCTTCTACTTTCCACTGGTATCTGGTCATGTTCACATCTGTAGTTACCAGATTTATCCCTCTATTTTTTTAACCAGGATGTAACATTTGCAATCCTCTAGTCCTTTGCCATCATTCCTATTTGCAAGAAGTTTTGAAAAGTTGTGGTCAGAGTTTCTTCTGCCTTCACCTAGTGAGACTGGATGACTTCTTAAGTTTTGAGTGATGTTGTTATGTTTGGATCATGTCGCTGTTTATCTCAATTACCAAATTTATCTCAGAGAATTCAAATAAAATTCTAGTTATAAATTCAAATACACCCCTACAAAACTCTTAACACTTGTTTTTGAAGAATCCCCAGGTCTTCCAGAACATTCCCTGTTTGTTCAGCCACTTGACTCTCTCGTTCCATCCACAGGCCTTAAAGAAATCAAACATAATTACAAAGATCTGTGAACATAATTCAAATATAGACTAATTATCATTAAATACCTTAGACAGAGGCATAGAGATGTACAGCATGGAAACAGACAGACACCAACTAGCTAAGCATTTCATTTTTATTGATTCTTATCCCATTAGATATTTCTCCTCCCTGTCTCTAATGCAACATTAGTTTTGCCCTTTTTTTTTGGTAGGTGAGGATAAAGTACCCATTCAGTATCTCAGTTACAGCCTTTACTGCAGGGGTTGGTTTGCTCAATTGGCTGGGTAGTTACTTTGTGATGCTAACAGTGTAGGTTCAATTCCCACACCAGCTGAGGCTTGGTGACCCTCAGGATAAGCCACTACCAGTCTCTCTCCATTGAAAGATAACCCTATAGTGCAATAGAATTAAGCAAAAATTACCTTTATCATACTCTCTGCAGGGAAAATTCCATCTCTATTCTTAATCAAAGCTACCATTTGTTTAACTATCTTTTTATTTTCTTTTTGTAAAAACTTTTGGTTCTCTTTTATATTAATGTTAAGCTTTGCTCACATCCATTCTTTGCCTTTATAGTCTTTTTGGAGAAATTAGCCCAATAAAGCAGCGATCACAAAACACAGATTAAAGTGAAATTAACAGTTTATTAACACAGTGATATCGTGGAAGAGAAATTGACAAAGTTGAAACAGCACAGACAGTCTGTCCAGATATCCGAAACTCTCTTCCCGAGCCGAGAATCAGGCCAGGTTTTATAGGAATCTCGTACAATAATGTTAATTAAAAATAGGGAAAATACAATGTATTTGATAATTAAGTAATCCAGTTACGACGGTGATAACTGCAAAGCAGTTGTTATCAGAGGAATGTTCTCATTGTGGTTACTATGTAGCATCCTGGCAGCATCAATTAG
>NW_025169844.1:0-1758 GCF_004010195.1 Chiloscyllium plagiosum | reverse complement strand
GAGGGGTGATAGATTTAAGACAGATGTCAGAGGAAGGTTCTTTACTCAGAGTGGTCAAGGTGTGGAATGGCCTGCCTGTCAATTTAGTTAACTCAGCCACATTAGGGACATATAAACAATCCTTAGATAAGCACATGGATGATGGGGATGGGCTTAGATTAGTTCACAGTTCGGCGCAACATCGAGGGCCAAAGGGCCTATTCTGTGCTGTATTGTTCTCTGTTCTGTTTTCTATGTTCTAAGAGTGTATTAAATCCAAATGCACGTCAAAACAATGCTACATGAGCTTGGAAGGTGCAGAAGCAACAATTTATCACATAAACGCCAAAAGAACTGCAGGTAATATAAATGAGAAACAAGAACTGAAATTGCTGGACAAGCTCAGCAGGTCTGGTGGTGTCTGTGAAATAAATTCACAGTTAACATTTTGGATCAAGCAACCGTTCCTCAGAACTGATGGTAGCTAGGAAAATGACAGTTTATTTGCAGAATGTAGGGTGGGGAGTGCATGTAAGGAGAAAATTAGAGGTGGCTTAGACTCAAAGATAGAAGAACAGTTGCACAGACAAGGGGGTGGATAATGAGCTGGCTTGAAGGGTGAATAGCTGTTATTGGAGACTCTTAGCGGCTAACAATGGGTTATGTGTAATAGTAGACTACATGAGAACAAGGCCTGGTGTTGGGGGATTAGGCTCAGGACATGGGAGACATTTCATCACGACTGTGACAATACAGCTCTGCAAGAGAAACAAGACAGAACACACCGCTAAAAGGCACAGTATCATCACAGAGTTTAGAAGAATTAGAGATGACCTTATTGAAACATAAGGTTCTTAGAGGACTTGACAGGTTTGATGAGAGATGTTTCCCCTGTGGGACAGTTTCGGACCAGAGGACATAATAAGTGGGTACACATTTAAAACAGAGACAAGGAGGAAATTTTTCCACCGATGGAATCTTTTGAATTCTTTAGTGCAGAGATGTGTAATTTAATATATTCAAGGTTAATATATTCAAGGTTAATTTAATATATTCATTTAATATATTCAGGTTTGAGACAGAAAGATGTTGAATAAGGAAGCGAAACAAGGGTTATGGGGAAAAGATAGGAAAGTGGATTTGAGGATTATCAGGTCAACTGTAATCTCACTAAATTGTGGAGTAGACTCAATAAGCAAAACTGGTTACTTCTATTCCTATCTCGTACACTCATCTTAACACTCTATTTGAAAGAATTAGGAATTAAATATATGGATAGTATGAGAATTTTTGACATAAAAGTTACCATTCAGTAAAATCGACAAGCAAGTTGCATTCTTCTAAGAATAAAAAGACCAGATATAGCAATGGTCAACTTCTTTCACAGTTGTGTGGAATAGTGTATACAGATTATACGTACCCAAAATCCACTATCCTGGAGATCCTTGTGATGACAACTTTGCAATAGAGTATGATTCCAGTTCAAATAAGTAACACCACAACCTGATTAAGCAATGCTATGCCTTGTTACCTTATTACCTGATTGGATCTGAACAAACAGATTGACCAATATGGCTATTAATTAGCCCTAGCCAAAATAAATTCAGAACGATTCATTGGAAATTGAACATGCAACATTATTATAAGGGGAAAGCATTCTTATTTAAGATGGGATAATGATTAGGGATTGTCTATAATTGATCAATTACTAGCTTCCATACTAGTATTAAATTATGCAAAACCCCCAAAAAATAGACATTTTAGCATAACCCAAACAAT
>NW_025169843.1:0-1758 GCF_004010195.1 Chiloscyllium plagiosum | reverse complement strand
GTTCTGAATGGCCTCTAACCAGTGGGGAGTTTAAACATCATTCCTATTACATTCAATTCTGTTCGGGTTCCTTGATACCATCATCAGTTAAATCCTGCTTTGGTATCAAGGCCTGTCACTCTTACCTTGTGTTCATATTTTGATTCATGTCAATAGGTCATGGTGTGTGTGCACGAGTGTTTCCTTCTCACAGAGGAAAGTGACTATTGGGACTTCTCTACTCTAGAGGGTTAAGGGAGATGGATCACTGAGAAGTTTGGGGGGGTTGGGGTGCGCAATGGATATTTGACGCATCAGAGAATTGAGGGCTGCAGAAATTGGGCACAAAATCGGAGTATTGGCATTGATCTTATTGAAGGAAAAGACAGGTTTAACGGCCTGAATGACTTATTTGTGTTTCTGTTGTTCTCGCCTTCGGTTACTGGAAAGTTATTTCCCTGGAAATCCTGTTATTGAAGATTGCACTCAGGGAGACCAGATGATTTTGTGAGACACCTCTGGGTGAGGTATGGGAACTGCACACATAATGAATCTGGGTCTGCAACATAATCAACAAATGAACATAGTTCTGTAAAGAGAGAGGAGTAGGATGTTTCAAACTGGCACCGACTCTTTCTTTTTCCAAGAATATTTTCCAACACCATACCAAACTATGTGTGGCAGTCTTCAGGCGTTAAGAAAAAATGAGGACTGAAGATGCTGGAGATCAGAGTCGAGAGTGTATTGGTGGAAAAGCACAGCAGGCAAGGCAGCATCCGAGGAGCAAGAAAATCGACATTTCGGGAATAAGTCCTTTGTCAGGAATCCTGATGAACAGTTTATTCCCAAAACGTCCATTCTCCTGCTCCTTGAATGCTGTCTGACTTACTGTGCATTTCCAGCCGTACACACCCATGTCTTCAGGCCTTGAATGGTCTGCTCTGTTTCTGTGTTCCAGCTTATCGAAGTAAATGTCCTCCAAATGTTCTTGTCTGGCAGGTTTGAGGAGCTGAATGGAATATAGGGACGTTGGACTGAGGAGCAGGATTGGGTAATTAGACACTTTGAGCCTTCTCCAGCAGATAGTAAGATTGGAGCTGATCAGTTTGTGGTCTCAACCCCAGTTTCCTATCTATCGTTCATTGTCCTTTACTGTCCAATATCTAATATACAGCTTTGACTAAACGCAAACAACAGGCACCACAAACTTCTGGGGAAGAGCATTTCCACTCAAACAGCCCTTTTTGAATTTCTCCTCATCCATGCTCAGACTGTGGTTAGACGGGTCACTGTTTTATTTTTAGTGCCTCTACTCGACTGGTCATTATAATTTTTAAAAGTAGCCAGATTGGTGTTATGGCCAATGATATAGGTCTCAGACTATGTCGCGTTCTTTCTGAGGGACAAGTCAGTTCGATATCTTACATTTGCAAAAGTAATTCACCAAATCAAAGATACTCAAAGTAAGATGGAAAGATACGTGACAAGCAGTTTGGACAGATATGTACATTAATATTTATCTTTTAATGCATACACCAACACACTTTGTGCATACACACAGACACATACACAGATGCACACAGACACACCCATACACATGCCTGAAGACAGACAGAAAAAAAGTTTGCAGAATACCAGCTAGAAAGAGTTTTACAAGAAATAGTTAAATTCAACATAAAAAGGAAAAACAAAATAAATGGTATTCTGCTTCTGAGGTTATTCTGCTCACACAAGCTGTTGGCAATTGGATTCCTTCCTGTGACATTTGGTTTTGGCTGA
>NW_025169842.1:0-1758 GCF_004010195.1 Chiloscyllium plagiosum | reverse complement strand
TGCCCTGAGATTCCACTGACTCAGGGTTTAACAACGTGAGTTCCTCTCCATCAAAAAAGGAAAACGTTGAGATAGAAATGCATTATCCAATCGACAGCTTCTTGAAAAGTTATTGGAATGCACGTGCTGTTATTGGCGTGTCTGGTAAGTGGGTCATAATCAATCAAACCTCTGAAAAATTGCACGAGAATTCATTCGTGTATTGCATTCTGTTACGTCGTCGAAAAAGTGGATACTGAAAGTGCTTTTCTGAGTTTAAGCTGCAGCAAACACTGCCAGTGTACAGAACAGCTATGAAATGGGCTGTTCAAAAATTGGCTGAGGAATGAATGCCTGAATGTCGGTGCTGTTTTGCCAACAACTTAAGTCTGACTAATTTGCTTCAAAAAAATCACTCAGCTCTTCAAAGCTAATCAAATTTAAATTCAGATGCTGTTTATGAGCTGAAACCATTAAGATTTATGAATTTCAAGTGTAATCTTGGCAAAGAAATGAGGACATTTTGAAAATATGTGACAGCAATTGCCATCGAGTAAGAGAGCACGTCATCTGAATGAGGCTCTCCAAAAGAATTATCTCAGAAGGCACTCTCTATCAACGGTAACTATTCCAGTTACAACAGTAAACGGAAAGTCAGAAGACGACTCAGGTAGAAGACATCGGTTCTGGAGGGATAGACGGAAGAAAAAGATTAACAAGACTGGAAGGAAGAGAGCATATGAGACTGTGTGGACTTTGAGAGATCAAGTTGATTTAATGGTGAATAACTGTGTCATCGGAGCGGCTGTTCTATGCATTTGGGGTCAAACTGATTATCTAACATAAAGAGGCCCGTAATTGTTCATAGTTTTTGTTTATTGCCCACTGTTAGAGATATGAAAAAGGACTTCTTTCCTGTAAACAGTAAAAATGGGATGTTTTCGTTCTCACTCACGCTGTCAGCAGATTATGGGGCAAGACGACGTTTTACTGGAATTATAGTTTTAACTCGCAGAGAGATGTTCATTATCGCAACAATTCTGTGATGGGTACGATTGCATCCTGTTCTAATACTTAACATTATTCAGGTATCTAAATATGACATTGCTTTGTGGAGAAAACCGTCATGTTTATTTTTGGTGTTCAATTGTGTGCCGTCAAAACATGAGCATTTGTTTTCAGCTCACAGGTTGTCTGATTCATCAAGCGACTACTTTCCCTGAAATGCCGTACACATGTGATGCAGCCGTCAGTGTAAGAAACGCTCTGATAGGAGGTATTGCAAAAGGATTAGTAATGGTTAAGTTATATTACTTGTTAATCGCTAAAATTTCCACGTTAGCTAATGCGAATAACATACAGGAATGGGAAATCCCTGTCTTCAGCAATGCACTGAATAATCACAAAACAGATTATGCTCCTGACACAGAAGATACATTTTATTTGAAGCATCTGTTATTGAAACATGTTCTTGCAAGTGGATTGCTACTTGGAATTATACAGTTCTATTTCCAAAGTAAATTTTAGATAATCTCAGTCAATTCATGTGTCTCTGCCTGTTTCACAGTTGATAAAAAATTGCAGAGATGAGCATTTCTGCTGTTTAGTTACACTGAGTGAAATGCATTTCTTCTTAAGTTTTTTTTTCTCCTCTTCAGGTGCATCAAAGAAACCTGTTCAGGATTTAATGACAGATAAACAAATGTTGTTATCGTGTTGACCTACACCTTTGGAAGGAATGCTGAACTGTGGGAGTGTTATGTCATTTCCACCTGTGCA
>NW_025169841.1:0-1758 GCF_004010195.1 Chiloscyllium plagiosum | reverse complement strand
TCTGACATTATAAACACAGTAGGAAGATTCCCTTGGTCTCTCTCTCTCTCTGACATTATAAACACAGTAGGAAGATTCTCTCTGGTCTCTCTCTCTTTCTGTCAGTGACATTATAAACAGAGCAGGAAGATTCCCTCTGGTCTCTCACTCTCTCTTTCTGCGTCAGTGACATTATAAAAACAGGAGGAAGATTCCCTCTGGTCTCTCTCTCTCTCTCTCTCTCTCTCTGTCAGTGACATTATAAACAGAGCAGGAAGATTCCCTGTGGTCTCTCTCTCTCAGTAACATTATAAACAGAGCAGGAAGATTCCCTCTGGTCTCTCAGTCTCTCTCTGCGTCAGTGACATTATAAACACAGGAGGAAGATTCTGTCTGGTCTCAATCTGCATCAGTGACTTTATAAACACAGCAGGAAGCTTTCCTCCGGTCTCTCTCTCTCTGTATCAGTGACATTATAAACACAGCAGGAAGATTCCCTCTGGTTCCCCTCTCTCTCTCTCTCTGTGTCAGTGACATTATAAACACAGCAGGAAGATTCCCTCCGGTCTCTCTTTCTCTGTGTCAGTGACATTATAAACACAGCAGGAAGATTGCCTCCGGTCTCTCTTTCTCTGTGTCAGTGACATTATAAACACAGCAGGAATATTCCTCCGGTCTCTCTTTCTCTGTGTCAGTGACATTATAAACACAGCAGGAATATTCCCGCTGGTCCCTCTTGCTCTGTGTTAGTGACATTATAAACACAGTGGCAAGATTCCCTCTGGTCTCCCTCTCTATCTCTGTGTCAGTGACATTTTAAACACAGTGGGAAGATTCCCTCTGGTCTCTCTCTCTCTCTCTCTCTCACACTCTTTCTCTGCGTCAGTGACATTATAAACACAGCAGGAAGATTCCCTCTGATTTCTCTCTTTCTTAGTGTCAGTGACATTATAACCACAGTAGGAAGATTTTCTCTGGTCTCTCTCTCTCTTTCTCTCTGTGTCAGTAATGTTATAAACACAGCAGGAAGATTCCTCTGGTCTCTCTCTCTCTCTCTCTCTCTGTGTCAGTGACTTTATAAACACAGTAGGAAGATTTCCTCTGGTCTCTCTCTCTCTCTCTGTGTCAGTGACATTATGAAAACAGTAGGAAGATTCCCTCTGGTCTCTCTCTCTCTGTGTCAGTGATATTATAAACACAGCAGGAAGATTCCCGCTGGTCACTCTCTCTGTGTCAGTGATATTATAAACACAGTGGGAAGATTCCCTCCGGTCTCTCTTTCTCTGTGTCAGTGACATTATAAACACAGCGGGAAGATTCCCGATGGTCACTCTCTCTGTGTCAGTGACATTATAAACACAGCGGGAAGATTCCCGCTGGTCACTCTCTCTGTGTCAGTGACATTATAAACACAGTGGGAAGATTCCCTCTGGTCTCTCTCGCTCTCTCTCTCTGTATCAGTGACATTATAAACACAGCAGGAAGATTCCCTCTGGTCTCTCTCGCTCTCTGTGTCAGTGACATTATAAACACAGCAGGAAGATTCCCACTGGTCTCTCTATCGCTGTGACAATGACATTATAAACACAGCAGCAAGATTCCCTCTGGTCTCTCTCTGGATCAGTGACATTATAAACACAGTAGGAAGATTTTCTCTGGTCTCTCTCTCTCTTTCTCTCTGTGTCAGTGACATTATAAACACAGTAGGAAGATTTCCTCTGGTCTCTCTCTCTCTCTCTCTCTGTGTCAAGTGACATTATGAACACAGTAGGAAGATTC
>NW_025169840.1:0-1758 GCF_004010195.1 Chiloscyllium plagiosum | reverse complement strand
GTGAACCCAGAAAGGGTGCAGAGTCTAACCAGGGGCAGGAAGTGGTGGCATGGCTCTGTTTATCAGCAACTCCATGAGACTGGGGAGGGTGTGCATTAAGGGGCAGCAGAGTCAGAATGGTGGGAGAGAGTAAGTGGGCTGGAGGGTTACAGCTTCGGGGGAACAAAGGGGAAAATATATTCCAGAGAAACTAGAATTGTCTGTTCTGAATTTCTAATCTGTACATAATCCTTTATACAAGGTGCTAGATGGTGAAGATTTGCAGAAAGAAATCTCAACATCATGTTCAGATTGTGATTAAGTTAACCAGCATTTGAAGAACCAAAGATAGAGAATCATTTGGCCAAATTCCTGCAACACTCTCCCTCCCAGCATTGTCGGTCTATCTGCACCAAATGGACTGTGAATGGTTTAAGACTGCAGCTCACTATCATCTTCTCAAGGGTAACTAGAAATGGGGAATAAATGCTGGCTGAGCCAGTGATGCCCATATCCTGCAAATGGATTTTATCTCTAGTTGCTGGAACCTGGTTGATGTTACTGCAGGATGATGAGGGATGCTGAGTGCATCCTCCAGTAACAGTGCCATCACATTACCCCTGCCTGCACCCACACAGTAACACCGCCACATCACTTGAACAAAAGGCAGTGATGCCAAAGGAGGACTTAGATATAGTTCTTCGAGATAAAACCATCGAAGGGGATTGGAGCACAGCAGGAACAGGAGACTGAGCTGGATGGTTAGCTGTTTCCCATTGAGTGGGGGAGCAGGATCGAAATGCCTTCTCCTGCTGCTATCTCCCCGGTATGTACATATCCATGGAGCCTGGGTAGGAAGAAGTAGGCAAGGCAGAGATTATCCAGGAGATTGCACTTCCACATCAATTTTCAGTGAGGGATGGTTTGATGGACTTTATTTAACATTTGTCTTTAAGACAAGGTTTGTGACTTTCTTTTGTTTTAAATGTAAACGTTTATTCCACAATAAATAAATCTAAAAGAAAAGACACGGAATATCTGAATATAAAAGTTTTAAAATTTCAAATGCCCTTCAGAACAAA
Organism: Chiloscyllium plagiosum; assembly: GCF_004010195.1. Taxonomy (NCBI): domain Eukaryota; kingdom Metazoa; phylum Chordata; class Chondrichthyes; order Orectolobiformes; family Hemiscylliidae; genus Chiloscyllium; species Chiloscyllium plagiosum. The sequence goes on along the minus strand of NW_025169840.1, from coordinate 697 downwards.
GTCCTGTCTACTCCCGTACACCATCACTTACTATTCACTCACACTCGAGGGAAACATTCCCTCCATGTCTGAACCTTTGGTTTGATTAAACTGCTTTTCAGTTTACGTTCTGTGTGCTGTGAAGCGTTCTTTTTTTTCCCCTACACAGAAGTGTTATCACATACGGAGGAGCAACCTTCCCACCATCAACATCATCATTATTTTGTTTTGGTTTTTGGTAATATATAATCACCGGCAGTAATCCATTTGTAAACTAATTGAATATTTCCAAACAAAGCACATTACGGACCAAGCAAACCATTACAAGTGGCAGAGTGAGAAGGGACAAAATCAAAGGAGAGTTGGGGGTGAGGGAGCAGCAGTGGCGATAAAGCACTGTATCCCCTGCAGTGCCCACCGCTATCTAAAGGCATCGAGAGTATTGATATACGCCACATGCTCCTTCTGCAAGGACACCCTTGCTGTGTAGCCTTTATCCTCAATCATAGAATAGAATCCCAACACTGTGGAAGGAGAGTATTGGCTCATAAAATCTCACCAACAATCCAAAGAACCTCCCACCCAGAGCACTCCGTCCCTGTATCACTGATTTTCCCACGGCTAATCCACCTTGTCTGCACATTCCTGGATACTGTCGACAATTTAGCATAACCGATCCACCTGCCCTTCACATCTTTGGACTGTGGGAGGAAACCAG
>NW_025169839.1:0-1758 GCF_004010195.1 Chiloscyllium plagiosum | reverse complement strand
GCTGTTTGTTTTAGCTTTGCATTAAATGGAAGCTGGTTAGCTCAGTCCGCTGGTTAACTGGTTTATGGTATAGAGTGAGAATAACAACGTGGGATTAATTGTCGCACTCTCTCAGGTTGCCAAAAGGATCATCATCTGCACTGCTCACGGGATCTGTAATACAATTGTGACTCTAGTGAGTAGGAATGGACCTGTCGATGTCAAGCATCATTATTTTTGCCATCTGTTGCCTTGAACATTTGTTCACAATGACAAGGAACGGGACTGAGTCCATCTAATACTCACTCATCTCCTCCCGAAAAATCAGGCGACAAGACTCTTCCTTATTCCTGTTGGAACCCTCTGTTCTGCACAGCAGCAAAACTATTTGTCATGACTTTATCAGATTCACTGACAACACTCAATCTACCCAAAGAGATAAATCTAATTCCTTTCGAACGGTTTAATGAGCTGTGTGACTTTGCAGCAAACAGGATGATATGAAACGAGTTTAACAGCCTATTCAAGAATGTAATCCAGTGCAGTGTCAGAGATTTGAAAAAGGTCATCAAGCTCAAATATTACCTCTGTTTCTTAATCCACAGATGGATAATCACTTGGGGGAAATGCGCAGTTTTACGGTTAATAATTGATACCTTTCCCAAAGGCAGGACAATCCCACAAATCAGAAACTGGAGTTTTAGAATAGATGCTGCTTTATTCGACATTATTCTTCAACTACGCTTCAGTCTGATGCTCCAATAATTCCTGATCAACGTCAGTAAAACGAGCTTTAGATAAGAATTGAAATTACAACTGCGGCAGTTTAACACACTGTTCAGTGCCATGCGCTGATCAGTTGCTCCACTGGAGCCGCCGGCAGCAAGCCTATAAAGTGCCCTACTCGTATCTCGGGGACCTTCGACCCACATGTTCTATTTTGCTGCAGTTCTGGAATGAATGTTAAGGCAGAGGAGGAAGAACTGATATGGACCTGTGACTTTTCGGGCATCATGTTCAGGAAGTGGGACACAGAAAAATGTTGCGCAAAATAGACTTGATTGAAAACTGGATTTCCGTGGGTCGCTGCGTTGTTTGCAGAAAATGTTACATTATCGCTGTCACAGGGCTTCTCATTCGGTTGGCTTCGATTTGGCACATACTTCGATTCAAAGACACTTCACTAACTTATTTCTTCAAGTTTCTACAGACAACATGAAACCTACTGCACTCATCATCAATCTTCATCATGGCTACATCCAAGGACATGTTGCACAGTTTTCATGAATACTGAAGATAGAAGAATGTTATGCCAGAGTAAAATTGAATTTCAGTTTAAATTGTAAAGTGAAAAGATACTGAATTTCCCAAATTCATGTTTATTACCATGGCCAGAACTCTAGTCAGGCAAAGGGGATATCTGTCCCTGAATCCCCAATATCCACGCTGTCGTTTGCTCCATGTGCCCAGTTGGAAACCTGTGTGGAGGAGCATGCAGTCTGACAGAGCGCCTGGGAGAATCCTCCACTGTCTGATCGAAACCTACAACAGGAGCTGTGTATTCCTCCTGTAAGAGCAGTCGGATAAAGTGGAGGTCCTTGGTATTCCGTGGTGTAGATTTACAGTGTCCCCATAATGTTATTGTTTAATTTTCTCTATCAGAAACATCACAGACAGAGAGGAATAGATAGGGGCCATTTCACTTGCCAGCGCTACCCCGCCATTTGATGTCATCATGGTTAACCAAACCGTCAATGTTTTTTCCCAGCCCATCCACAT
>NW_025169838.1:0-1758 GCF_004010195.1 Chiloscyllium plagiosum | reverse complement strand
TCCAGTAGTTTCCTTAACAGTGATCAAATACTCATTCGTCCATAGTTACCTGGCCTATCCCTCCCACCCTTCCTGTGAAGTGGAATCGTATTAGCAGTCCTCCAGTTCTCCGGCATCTCCCCTATGGTCCGATTCTAATTAAAATATTCAGTCAGGGTCTTTCCTCCCTTGACCCCCAACAGCCGCCTGTGATACAACTCATTCAGACATGGAGACTGGTCCAAATTTATACAGAACAAAACCTCAAATCCCTGCTCATATTTTACATCAAACTGTTCAAGAGTTTTCCAGTCCATCTTCTTGCAATCTGTACCTGCATTCTCCTTCTCCCAAGTAAAATAGATGTGAAGGTCTCATGTTACAATCCATCAATGTTCTCCAGTTGACACACAGATTGCCCCTTTGGTTTCTAATGGCACTAACTGTTTGCTGATTATTCTGTTCTACTTGTCCGTGTAGAATATCGTGGGATTCTTCCTGATCTTGCCTACTTGTACTTCTCCATGTCCCTCTGTTATTCAGTCCCCACTGTTTCTAAGTTTCACTACAATCACCTCTCATGTTTTGAAATTCAAGATCTCAGCCTGAGTTTCCACATCAGACAATCTTGCCATCGTAGGGATTATTCTGGAGGATACCATTTGCAGTTCCTTTATAGTCAGGGTATTCTTTCTGAGATTTGAACTCCAAACGATACCCAATACTCTAATTTTAGTCTCACCAACACTCGATGCAACTGGTTCACTACATCCTCTATATTCCAATTATCTTCACAAGAATGTAAACCTAACTTTTACTTTCCTATTTGTATATGTTCTTCCCAATACCTCTCGGTTTAACTTTTCTTATGAGCTTACTGTGTGAGTTCTTAAAAAAGAGCTCCTGAATATCCAACTATACGTTATACATTGTTACTTCATTGCCTATGTCCACAAGAATCATCTTCAAACCATTCCAAAAAATGTTTGCCACTTCTGGTTTTCCTTTCATCGGTACATTCTCACACTCCCCAGTTATGTTATTACCTACTAAAACTCTAGTAGCATGCTCTTTGTAATCGAGTCCAACAGATACCCGACTGCGGATGACAAGATAACTGGTCTGTAGTTCACCATTCTCTAAATTCATCCTTTCTTAAACTGTTGGATAATATTTATAACCTTTGCCTTATCCAGATTGGCTAAATGCCTTTCAGGAATGTGTCGGAAAATAAAATGACAATCCGCGATGCAAGCACCATGTCTATTGCTGCTTCCTCTGAAATTCTTGTATGAAGTACATCTAGTCTGTCAGATTTATAAATACTTAATCCAGCTTTCTTTTCAAAGATGACCTCATCACTGATAAGAATGGTCTTAGACTTTACTTACACAAGTCCCAGGGTCACTTGGTATTTCTGGAAGAATGTCTGGACATTCTTCCATGAAGATAGACACAAAGAAACTGTTTCTTTTCCCTGCGATTTCTCTGTTCTCTGCAATAAATTATCCTGAACGCACACCAACTATTACACATTTGACCTTGTTTTTGTTATTTTTTCATACATTGATAGACGCTTTTTAGTAGTCATCATGTTTTTCTTTCATTTGCACGCTTTTTCTCTTTTTGATTTTCTTCTCAGTATCTTGGTCATCCTTTGCTGGGTCCTACATTTCTCTGAATCCACTGGCTTACTGCAACACTTGGCATTTTTCGAAGCTGCCTCCTTTTATCTAATAGGTAGAGGAAGGTGGGGTTGAAAGTGATAGTCGGAGAGGA
>NW_025169837.1:0-1758 GCF_004010195.1 Chiloscyllium plagiosum | reverse complement strand
ACTGTCAAAACAGGCAGGCTGTGTTCTCCGTGATAGTGTCGAGCTCATTGTGTTCAGGTCTGTTGTGATGTTGTAGTACAGTCCCTGATTCTGTGCCAGATGGCCTGTGTTCATTCACAACCCGTTAGAGAGGTATGTAACACAATCTCTTATCAGGTTACTTCAGTGCAAGAAAGCAGATTTACATGTTTGGGTGTTTGTTGGAATTCCACTCACAGAGGCCAATGAAATCTATTCAATTGCCGTCCTGACTTGTGTCTCTTAGATATTAAACAGAATTTTGGTGTTTAGCAGCTTTTTCCAGATCAATATTTGTTCACAAGCCTTTGGGCATCGCTAGATGGCGTTAATGGAGTAAGTGCTCAAAGAAATCCCAGCTTTTGACTTGCTGTTATGACAATATCATTTATAACTAATCCAGAACGAATCATTTTCAAAGCATATTTGATGAGATTATGCTTAGGCTGTTTTACTTTATATTAAACCAGTGCTGTAGCTGAAATTGATTGTTCAGTACGGTGGGGGTTCCGCTGAATCCAATATTTGGAGCAGATGGTGATAGCTTTTCAGTTGGTCTTCAATTGCTATGTCAGACCATCCAGTACCTCTGCTAAGAATTCATTTTCCAACAGGAGTCAAGCCAACGTAATCACTGTTTATCTCAACAAGTGTGAGCTTGAAAACAATTTGGTGAAGAGCGGGGGGAGGGGGGGGGAAGGGTCTCTGGATGCGAAAGGTCAACCTTGCCTACTCTCCACAGGAGCTGCTAGACCTGCTGAGTTTCTTCAGAAATTTCTGTCTTTATTTTGGTTTTCTAGCATTATAAAGTTTGTTGTTTCATTGAAAAAAAGTTGTGTTCGATGAAACACGTTCTTCAGAGAAAAGTTGCATTTGAACAAATTGCGAATGTTCAGGGATATTAAATATCAGAGAATCATTGAATTTGACCGCCCTGATCTCGAGCTGCAGTTTCACAAGAAACTATTATGAAGTAACAACACACTCCAGAGCGCAGTGGCTGCTGTAATTGGGTGGAAGTTATTTTGATCACTCAAATAGAGAATGTCAATGATTCCATTCCAAATAATCAACAGAAGCCTTTTTTACAGCATGTGTGAAACAATTAATTTGTTGAAATATTTTAATAAAAAGTGTTCACCACCAGTGCTAGCTTAATGAATGACACAATGATAGGAAGGTAGGAGCAAAAGGAGGGCACTCAGCCCCTCGAGCTGTTCCACCACTTACTTAGATCATGAAGCATCTGTGAGCTAAATCCACAGGTCTCCCTTTGGCTAAAACTCTTTAACACCTTTGATTAACAAGCAAAAACTATCCCAGATTTACTGATTCGACTGCCCGTAACAAAGGGAGACACCATTTCTGAAAGACATTCCTGTGAGTACTGTGACACAATGAGGCTGGAATTAATTGGTCATGAAAGTAAACTTAAAATCTCTGACAATTTCCAATTGAAACATCCCAATCATCATATTTCATTAATTTAACACTATACTTCCCTGGAATAAAGAAATATAATTTATGATTGCCTTGCTAAAAATGAGGGAAGCTTCATTCCTATTATATGATTAATTCAGTGAAAACACAGTCAAATCACACAAAAGGAAACCATGTCATCTTGTGTAGTCACACAAGTGCCTCAAATAATTTTCAATTCTTCCAGTGGTTATTTGAATCTCTAGACAGGTGTGGAAGTGTCAGACCTTTTATATCGCCTTGAGAAACCAGTTGTCATCA
>NW_025169836.1:0-1758 GCF_004010195.1 Chiloscyllium plagiosum | reverse complement strand
AATTCCCAGCTCGGCGAACAGAACCACAACAATAATAGGGTGGTTATGGTAGGGGATTTTAACTTTCCAAACATAGACTGGGACCGCCATTGTGTTAAGGGTTTCAATGGAGAGGGATTTGTTAAGTGTGTACAAGAAAATTTCCTGATTCAGTGTGTGGATGTACCTACTAGAGAAGGTGCAAAACTTGACCTACTCTTGGGAAATAAGGCAGGGCAGGTGACTGAGGTGTCAGTGGGGGCCGCACTTTGGGCCCTGCAACCATAATTTTGTTAGTTTAAAATTATGGTCGAAAAAGATAGACCATATCTAAAAGTTGAAGTTCTAAATTGGAAGGAGGCTAATTTTGACAGTTTTTGGCAAGAACTTTCAAAAGCTAATTAGGGGCAGATGTTCACAGGGAAAGGGACAGCTGAAAAATGGGAATCCTTCAAAGATGAGATAACGAGAATCCAGAGACAGTATATTCCTGTTCGGGTGAAAGGAAAGGCTGGTAAATGTAGGGAATGCTGGATAATTAGAGAAATTGAGAATTTGGTTAAGAGAAAGAAGAAAGCATATGTCAGGTATAGACAGGATAGATCGAGTGAATCCTTAGAAAAGTATAAAGGCAATAGGAGAATACATCAGAGGGGAATCAGGGGAGCAAAAAGGGGACATAAGATAGCTTTTGCAAATAGAGTTAAAGAGAATCCAAAGGGATTTTATAAATACATGAAGGACAAAAAGGTAACTGGGGGGAGAATAGGGTCCCTCATAGATCAGCAAGACAGCCTACATGTAGAACCACAGGAGATGGGGGAGATACTAAACAAGTATTTTGCATCAGTGTTTACAGTGGAGAAGGACATGGAGGATACAGAATGTGGGGAAAAAGTTGGTGACATCTTGAAAAATGTCCATATTACAGAGGAGGAGGTGCTGGATATCCTGAAATGCATGAAAGTGGGTAAATCCCCAGGACCTGATCAGGTGAAGGGCTTATGCCCGAAACGTCGATTCTCCTGCTCCTTTGATGCTGCCTGACCTGCTGTGCTTTTCCATCAACACATTTTTCAGCTCTGCAGCCTAGAACTGCATGAAAAGTTAGGGAAGTGATTGCTGGGCCCTTTGCTGAGATATTTGTATCAATGATAGTTACAGGTGAGGTGCCAGAAGACTGGAGGTTGGCTAATGTGATGCCACTGTTTAAGAAGGATGGTAAGGACAAGCCAGGGAACTATAGGCTGGTGAGCCTGGTGTCGATGATGGGCTGTTGTTGGAGGGATTCCTGAGGGACAGATTCTCACGTAATTAGAAAGATAAGGACTGATTAGGGATAGTCATCATGGCTTTGTGCGTGGGAAATCATGTCTCACGAACTTGATTGATTTTTTTGAAGAAGTAACAAAAAGGATTGATGAGGGCAGAGTGGTGGACGTGATCTATATGGACTTCAGTAAAGCGTTCAACAAGGTTCCCCATGGGAGACTGATTAGCAAGGTTAGATCTCACGGAATACAGGGAGAACTAGCCATTTGGATACAGAACTGGCTCAAAGGTAGAAGGCAGAGGATGGTAGTGGAGGGTTGTTTTTCAGACTGGAGGCCTGTGATCAGTGGAGTGCCACAAGGATCAGTGCCGGGTCCACGACTTTTTGTAATTTATATAGATGATTTGAATGTGAACATTCGAGGTATAGCTAGTGAATTTGTAGATGGTACCAAAATTGGAGGTGTAGTGGAAAGCGAAGAAGGTTACCTCAGATTACAACGGTAT
>NW_025169835.1:0-1758 GCF_004010195.1 Chiloscyllium plagiosum | reverse complement strand
AATTGTGAGCTTGGTCAGCGTGATAGTGAGGGGTTCAGGCTTATAGCGACACAGCAATTGTGAGGGGGTCAGGGTAGTCGTGACGCAAAACGTGTGAGCGGGTCAGATTAATAGTGATCCAGTCCATGTGAGATGTCAGGCCGATAGTGACACAGTAAAGGTGAGAGTGTTGGTGTGCTAATGACGCAGTAAGTGTGAGCCGCTCAGGATGATAGTGAGGCGATAAGTGTGAGGTTTCAGGTAGACACCCATGCGGTAAGTGTGACGTGTTCAGGGTGACAGTGACGCAGACACTTTGAGGGTGTCAGATTGAGAGTGACACAGGAAATGTGAGGGAACAGGTTGATAGTGACACAGTAAGTGTAAGGGGTCAGGCTGATAATGATATACTAATTGTGATGGAGTCAGGATAATAGTGGCGCAGTGAGTATGCGTTGTCAAGGTGATAGTGACACACACGGTGTGAGTGGGATAGAGTTATAGTGATGCAGCAAGTATGAGGAGGTCAGAGTGAGAGTGTGCAGGGTCTGGCTGAAGGTGACACAAGAAGAGTGAAAGGTTCAGGGTGATCTGGACGCACTAAGTTTGGGGGTCAAGGTGATAGTGATGCTGTAAATATGAGTGGGTCAGTCTGATAGTGACACAGTACATTTGAAGGGATCAGGCTGGTAGTGATGCAGTAAGCATGAGGGGGTCAGGCTGATATTGATGCACGAAGTGAAAGAGTGTCAAGGTGTGAGCAGGTTAGAGAGAGAGTGACGCCGTTAGTGAGTGGGGTTTGGCTGATAGAGATGCAGTAGGTGCGCATGTGTCAGGGAGTGAGTGATGCAGGAAGTATGTGGGTGCCAGAGGGATAGTGACGCATTAAGTATGGGGGGATCAGAGTGATTGTGACGCAGTAATTCTGAGGGGATCAGAGAGATAACAACGCAGTAAGCATGAGGGGGTCAGGCTGTTAGTGACGCTGTCAGTGTGAGTGCCTCAGCCTAATAGTGATTAAATAAATTTGAGAGAGTAATGCTGATTGTAAAGTGATAAGTGTGAGTGAGTGACACAGTAAGTGGATAGTGACAGAGTAAGTGTAAGGAGTCAGGGTAATAGTAACATAGGAAGTGTAAGGGCATGACTGATAGTGACAAAGTAAGTGTTTGGCAGTCAGGCTGATAGTGACGCAGTCAAAATGAGGGTCTCGAAGTGAAAGTGGCACAGTAAATGTGAAGACGCCGGATGGATAGTGATGCAGTAAGTTTGAGGCGTTCATGCTGATATTAAGGTGGTAAGTGTGAGGGGTCAGGCCTATAGTGATGCAGTAAGTGTCGGCGGGTCAGTGATGCATTCAAATACCAAATATCCAAGGCTCACTGTAGTGCTGAACAGCGAGACTTCTCAAGGCGAAGACAAAAATCAATAGTTCTCATCCTGGTCATAAATCGCAATGCTTCATTTTAAAATTGTCCTCTCCTGCTTCTAGATTCACCAATGAGGGAACAAAATTTAATTGCACCACCCTGTTTATCTCTTCAAATATTTTGCAACCCTCAATGAGATTACCTCGCTTGTTTTGAAACCGTTAAAAAAAGGCCGGATTTGCCCAATTTCAAATCAGAGGACTAACGTTCATCCATCATATCAAGGCTAATCACCATTCGTGCTATTTCCTCATATGGCTTTAGTATCTTTCCTAAATTGAGGATTATAATTCCTCATACTGTAGTCCAAGTGTGATCGAACTGACCCACCATCCATTGGAAATAATGC
>NW_025169834.1:0-1758 GCF_004010195.1 Chiloscyllium plagiosum | reverse complement strand
AGTGTGTAGGAGAGTGAGCGTGACGTTGTGGAATTGTGTAGGAGAGTGAGCATGAAAATCGGGGAGTGTGCAAGAGAGTGAGTGTGACGGTGTGGGAGTGTGTAGGGGAGTGAAAGTGATGGTGGGAGTGTGTGTAGGAGAATGAATATGACGTTGTGGAAGTGTGTAGGAGAGTGAGCATGAAAATCGGGGAGTGTGCAAGACAGTAAGTGTGTCGGTGGGTGTTTGTGTAGGAGAATGAGTGTGACGTTGTTAAAATGTGTAGGACAGTGAGGGTGACGGTGGGGGAGTGTGTAAGACAGAGGGTGTGACGGTTGGAGAGTGTGGACGAGAGTAGGCGTGACAATCGTGGAATGTGTAGGGGAGTGAGTGTGACAGTGTGGAAGTGTTTAGGATAGTGAGCGTGCTGGTGAGAGAGTGTGTAGAAGAGTGAGTGTGACGGTAGGGGAGTGTGTAGGATAGTGAGTGTGATGGTGTGGGAGTGTGCAGGAGAGTGAGCGTGACGTTGAGGGAGTGGGTAGGAGAGTGAGTGTGACGGTGAAGCAGTGTGTAGGAAAGGGAGTGTGATGGTGTGGGAGTGTGCAGGAGAGTGAGTGTGATAGTGTGGGCATGTGTAGTAGAGTGAGTGTGAAATTGTGGAAGTGTGTAGGAGAGTGAGCATGATGGTGAAGGAGTGGGTAGGAGAGTGTGAGACTGTGGGCGTGTGTACGAGCGTGAGCGTGACGGAGAGTGAGAAGGACGTTGTGGGAGTGTATGGGAGAGTGAGCGTGACGGTGAGATAGTGTGTTGGATATTGAGTGTGACGGTGTGGGAGTGTGTAAGAGAGTGAGTGTGACGGCGGGTAAGTGTTTAGGAGAGAGTGTGATGGTGGGGAAGTTTGTAGGAGAGTGATTGTGATGGTGGGAGATTGTGTATGAGAGTGAGTGTGCCGGTGTGGGAGTGTTAAGGAGAGTGGGTGTGACGGTATGGGAGTGTGAGGGTGAAGATTTGGGAGTGTGTAGGAAGTGGGTGTGACAGTTTGGATGTGAGAAGAAGAGTGACTGTGATGGTGTGGGTGTCTGTATGAGAGTGAGCGTTACGGAGGAGGAGTGTGTAGGAGAGTGAGGGTGTTGATGGGGAGTGTGAGTGAGAGTGCGTGACGATGTGGGAGTGTGTAGGTGAGTGAGTGTGACGGTGAGGGTGTGTGGAAGAGGGTAAGCGTGACGGTGGGGGAGTGTGTAGGAGAGTGAGTGTGATGGTGTGGGGTCGTGTAGTAGAGTGAGCGAGACGGTGGGGGAGTGTGTAGGAGAATGAGTGTGACAGTGGGAGACTGATTAGGAGAGTGAGCGGGAGCGTGTGTGAGTGTGAAGTAGAGTGAGCGTGAGGGTGTGGTGTTGTATAGGAGAGTGAGCGTGATGGTGAGGGAGTCCGTAGGAGAGTGAGTGTGACATTTTGGGAGTGAGTAGGAGAGTGAGCTTGACAGTGGGCGAGTGTATCGCAGAGAGAGTGTGACGGTGTGTGAGTGTGCATGAGAGTGCGTGTGACATTGGGTGAGTGAGTATTAGAGTGGGTGTGTAGTAGGGTGAGTGTGACGGTGTGGGAGCGTGTAGGAGAGTGGGTGTTACGGTAAGGGAGTGTGTAGGAGAGTGAGTGTGACATTGTGGAAGAGTGTAGGAGATTGACAGTGACGGTGGTGTTTATGTAGGAGTGTTTGCATGATGATGGGGGATAAATAGGAGAGTGAGAGTGTCGGTGTGGGAGCGTGTAGGACAGTGAGCG
>NW_025169833.1:0-1758 GCF_004010195.1 Chiloscyllium plagiosum | reverse complement strand
AAAACTTGACTTACTCTTGGGAAATAAGGCAGAACAGGTGACAGAGGTGTCAGTGGGGGAGCACTTTGGGTCAGCGCCCATAATTCTATTAGTTTTAAAATAGTGATGGAAAAGGATAGACCAGATCTAAAAGTTGAGGTTCTAAATTGGAGGAATCCTAAGTCTGACAGTATTAGGTAATTCTGAGGAGACCAGAGATGGTATATTCCTGTTGGGGTGAAAGGAAAGTCTGATAGGTGTAGGGAATGCTGGATGACTAGAGAAATTGAGGGTTTCATTCAAAAAAAAGAGGGAAGCATATGTCAGGTATAGACAGGATAGATCGAGTGAATTCTCAGAAGAGTATAAAAGGTACAAAGTATAAACAAGTATACTTAAGAGGGAAATCAGGAGGGCAAAAGGATAGACCAGATCTAAAAGTTGAAGTTCTAAATTGGAGGAAGCCTAATTCTGAGGAGACCAGAGATGGTATATTCCTGTTGGGGTGAAAGGAAAGTCTGATAGGTGTAGGGAATGCTGGATGACTAGAGAAATTGAGGGTTTGATTCAAAAAAAAAGAGGGAAGCATATGTCAGGTATAGACAGGATAGATCGAGTGAATTCTCAGAAGAGTATAAAAGGTACAAAGTATAAACAAGTATACTTAAGAGGGAAATCAGGAGGGCAAAAAGGGGACATGCGATAGCTTTGGAAAATAGGGTGAAGGAGAATCAAAAGGGTTTTTACAAATACATTAAGGACAAGAGGGTAACTAGGGAGAGAATTGGGCACCTCAAAGATCAGCAAGGTGGATTGTGTGTGGAACCGCAGAAAATGGGGGAGATACTAAATGAGTATTTTGCATCAGTATTTCCTGTGGAAAAGGTTATGGAAGATATAGACTGTAGGGAAATAGATGGTGACACCTTGAAAAATATCCATATTACAGAGGTAGTGGTGCTGGATGTCTCGAAACACAAAGATGGATAAATACCTGGGACCTTATCAGGTGCCCCTAGAACTCTGTGGGAAGCTAGGGAAGTGATTGCTGGACCCCTTGCGGAGATATCTGTAAATCAATCACAGGTGAGGTACCAGAAGTCCAGAGGTTGGTTAACTTCTGAACTCAATTTTTCTTGCTAATGTACCATTGCCTTGCTGATTGCTTGTTGCTCCTGTCTGACAACTGGCATTGACTGGTGTAGGAGGACGCTGAGGCCCCTTTGTACGCCCATTCCTGATGAAAGACCCACGCCCAAAACGGCGACTCTCCTGCTCCTCCGTTGCTGTCTGACCTGCTGTGTTTTTTCCAGCACCACATTTTTCGACTCTGATCTCCAGTTCTCACTTTATCCACACCTCAATATATCACTATTTAAATAATGCACCTCCTTTCTGCTTTTTTTTAACAGCAAATGCTATAACTTCACATTGTGGTACTGTATTTGCCATGTGTTTGTCAACTGTGGACTTCTCTACATCGGGGAGACCAAGAGTACACTTGAGGAACGGTTCGCCGAGCATCGCAGCCGGGTCCGCAGAGACTGACGGGTCCTCCCAGTCACCACCCATTTTAATGCCCCATCTACAGTTCCCCCTGCACTCTCCCCCACCGCCCACTCCGCCACGAAGAAGGTTTACACCCAAAACATCGCCTTGTCCACCCCCTTATGCTGCCTGGCTTAGTGTGTTCTTGCAGTCTCCTGCCGATGTATTTTGCCAATTGAGACACAGACCTGGACCAACTTTTCCAGAGTATGTCTCTGTCTGGATTCACTC
>NW_025169832.1:0-1758 GCF_004010195.1 Chiloscyllium plagiosum | reverse complement strand
TCTTACTCAGCCAGACATGAATGTGCTGCAGACTTCCATATTCCGAGCCTAAACTGATATAATGGCCATAATCCCGTTCATGTCTGTCCCTCTGATTTCTTGTTCTCTGATACAAACTGGAGTTTAATTCCATGTGTATGAGCTGAGAGTGATTATCCATCACCCGGTACTGACACGGATTCTTTGAAGTGTGTTCCTGGACTGGAACCTCGAGCTGAATTTATTTCTCCCCTTCCAGTTGCATTTGTTCTTCAGTCTTAGTAATCAACTCTCAGATATAGCCACAGGAGAACATAGCAGAGTTTCACTTTGGGATATTCCTGCTTAATAATACTGGGATTGAGGAGAATATGTCCATTAACAATCAGCAGATGGTTGGCTAGTAAACAATGGGTTAAATGTCTCTGATTTTCTGTGATCTCAAACCTCAGCTGCTGTATCCTTTTGTGGAAGTTTCAGCCCTCTCTGTGTCTGTCATATCAGCCTGGCTAAATCAACAAGGATGAGTTCAAGTTGGACTCTGAGGTTTTGAGGATGTGTTCAGGCTAGTCTTCACGACATTGCTGAGGGGTGCCCCTTTGATGGGAGATGCTGTCTTTCAGGTGAGGCGTTAAGTCTATCAGCGGGGATTTTCTTCTGGTTTCCAGGCTTCAAACAATACCATGATGACAGACTGTCATTTATCTCATTGCTATTTGTAAAATGTTGCTGCTGTGTTTGTCGAACCATCAACAATAACTACACTTCAAACAGACCCCACTGGCTGTGAATGGGGATGTGTCAGTGGAGTAAAAGCAACATGTAAGTACAAATTTCTTTTTCCCCCTAAAGTCAATTATTTCCTTTGTTTCATGAATATTTGAATGCCATGAGATTTTTCAGGCATTGATCCCTGTTTCTAGAACTATTTTTAGGGGATGTGGTTGAAGGCCATCCGCAGTTCCAATCTTGACCATGGAGCATGATGGTAAATTTCCAACATATAAGGGAAGGCAATTTCCTTTTCTAAGATTATATTCTTTTACTGTCGCTGCCAAGGCAAAACTCTGGTTGTCTATTTTTAATTGTCCTTGAGAAGGTGGTAAGCTGCCTTCTCTACACCTACAGTCTATATCGTGTACACCCACCACACTATTACGGAAAGGTGTCTATATGGTGCACACCCACCACACTATTACAGAAAGGAGTCTATATGGTGTACACCCACCACACTATTATGGAAAGGAGTCTATATCATGTACACCCACCACACTATTACGGAAAGGAGTCTATATGGTGCACACCCGCCACACTACTACGGAAAGGAGTCTATATGGTGCACACCCACCACACTATTATGGAAAGGAGTCTATATCGTGTACACCCACCACACTATTATGGAAAGGAGTCTATATCATGTACACCCACCACACTATTACAGAAAGGAGTCTATATCATGTACACCCACCACACTATTACAGAAAGGAATCTATATGGTGCACACCCACTACACTATTAAGGAAAGGAGTCTATATGGTGCACACCCACCACACTATTACGGAAAAGAGTCTATATGGTGTACGCCCACCACACTATTAGGGAAAGGAGTCTATATGGTGCACACCCACCACACTATTACGGAAAGGAGTCTATATGGTGTAAACCCACCACACTATTACGGAAAAGAGTCTATGTGGTGTACGCCCACCACACTATTAGGGAAAGGAGTCTATATGGTGCACACTCACCACACTATTACGGAAAGGAGTCTATATGGTG
>NW_025169831.1:0-1758 GCF_004010195.1 Chiloscyllium plagiosum | reverse complement strand
GAACTGGACATAATACTGCAGAAGAGGCCTCATTGATGTCCTGCAAAGCTTCAACAAAACGTCCCGACTCCAATACACGAAGGAATGAACAATGAAGAGAAGTATGTTAAATGCCTTTGAACCACCTTGTCTGCAGGTGATGAAAACTACAAGGAATTATGCACCTGCACCCCGAGCTTCCGTGTTCTCCAACACTACGCAACTTGTTGTTGTACCAAAATGCAATACCTTCCATTTATCCAGATTGAACTCCACGTTACATTTTTCGGTCCAACGACTCATTGGATGAAGATCCTTTTGAAACTTCGATAATCTTCCTCACTGTCTCCAATTCTGGCGTCGCCTGCAAACCTACGAATCATGCCTGCAGTGAGTTCCAATGTTTTCTCATCTCGATCAATGATTCATATTTACTTGTAGTGGCCGTGATTTAGCAGTGTGCAGATCATACAACAGTTAATCATGCACTTAACCATGAGGAAGAAAGCCGCAGACTGCAGGGAGATATTAAACAATTGGAAATGAAAATGGTGAAAGCAATTCATTCCAGGCAAGTTGGTGATAGTGAAGCAAGTTCAAACTTCAAACCAGTCACCCAATCTCCAGTTGTGGCACTCAGCTGTCTCAGCAAGATGCACTGTAGATTGCTATAAACGGGAAAAAAAATTGCCTTCTGCCCCGCCTTTGACCAGGAGCACTCCCAACCTCGGAATTACTTGCGCCTCTAAACCGTCATAGAAATGCTGTGCATTCACCGGTTGTGTCACTGGAGTTTTCGAGTATCTGTGCGACCTCATTCCCATCCCGACTTCCATTTGGATCTTCGCAACTGCGCCACTCAATTCCTCTGATTCTGGGGCAGGGAATTGGGACTATGTGGCAGCAATGGTTATTGCCTTGTGTGGGGAAACTGGTGAAGTAGCCGATGTTAAACTGCATTACTATTGAAGCATACATTTCAGCCACACCTGCACTGTCCCCGGAGTTTTTGATGTTTTGGAGAAATCTATTTATCTCAGCCTTCTGCATATTAATGATGGAAACACCACAGCCTCTGGGGGAACCGATATTAAACGGTCAGCCAATTCTGTGTTCCCACAGATCTGCCACTGTTCGCTAAGCACTGATATTGTGCATTTGGTACGCTACCTAACATTTCCTATAATACTGTACTTATTGCACGCAGTCAGAGTGCGCGTCTGTGGAATGCCGTGAGCGTATAGTGGTTAGTATTCTGCGTAGTGGCCGCAGCAAACTCGGTTCGAATCCGAGTCACGGCAGTAATCGCTCTATCTGCCCCAGTTTTTGTGAAACACAAAGGAATAAGTTGTTTTAACATGGCAATTTTCTCCAAGATGATGATCTTTTCCCTTCAAATTCTGCTTGCTCACATCTCTGTGTTTTATATGTCAGAATTCAAATCCACCCGTTCTCAGAGATTTCTCTCCCTCCTTCGATCACTAACTGAACTTTCCGTCCCACATCCCCATTTCATTAATTTAGAGATGCCGGTGTTGCACTATGGTGTATAAAGGTAAAAATCACACAACACCAGGTTAGAGTCTAACAGGTTTAACTGAGCACTAGGTTTCGGAGCGCTGCTCTTTCATCAAGTGGTTGTGGAGTCATTTCCTATTTCATTAAGGCACTGCAGAATCTAACACTGACTCTCACATTGATACTGTTCACTCTGTGCTGCTGTGGTCAATGTGGCTGGGTGAACGCGCCCCAACCCCACCATCGGGACCTGCAGACCAG
>NW_025169830.1:0-1757 GCF_004010195.1 Chiloscyllium plagiosum | reverse complement strand
ACAGATTTTTGGTGACCAACGGCATTCAGGGTTATTGGAATGGGGGGTTGTAAAAGGCACTGCAGTAGTCGATCAGACAGAATCATATTGAATGGTGGGGACTGAATAGCCGAGACCCGGTCCGATTTCCTGTCGTCAGTCTCTGAGTATTGCAGTGAAATTCATCGGGGAAACGTTGAACTGGATGTTTTCACAAGCGCAGAAATGTTGAAACTGAAAGCGGTTTGTCTCAGGAAGTACTGAGGGTGAACATGGCTTCCAGACTGCAGGGAGAGAGTTGGACCGAGGAGACAATTTGTCCCATTTGCCTAGATTTCTTCACCGATCCGGTTACACTGGATTGTGGACACAACTTCTGTCGCCCTTGTATCATCCAGAGTTGGGAAAAGAAGAAGATAACGTCCTTCCCGGAATGTAGAGAGGTGTTTCCGGAAAGAAACTTCAGGGGAAATCGGGCCTTAGCGAATCTGGCCGAGAGAGCTCGAAAATTAACGCTGGATCTGAAAGAGAAGGAAAGTAAACCTCACTGTGAGGAACATCATGAAGATCTGAAGCTGTTTTGTGAAAATGACAAGAAATTGATCTGTTACCTTTGTAGAGATTCTTGGGTTCATAGAACTCACAACTTCCTGCCGATCAATGAAGCTGTTGATATCTACAAGGTAAGCATTATATTTTGTAATCGATATTTCTAATCAGTCTTTCCAGACCATTCTATGAGACACGTCTGGAGCAGGGGAGACTCGGACCCCTCCGTCAGGGACCACAGACAGGAACTCTATGGCTGACAATGCTCCCCAGTAACGTTCGTCTTCTTCTGAAATATTTTTAAAAAGGTTTTATCACTTTTTCAAGGGCGAACACTTTAAGAATGTAATTTTATTTTCCAATTCCAGGATCAACTGAATCTTTCTCACAGAGAAGAAATCGGCGGCTCTACAAACGGAACTGTTCCAGAAGCGGAGGATTTCCGAAGTGAGGGTGAGGTCTCCCTGTGCTGATATTCCGGATTTGGAGATGCCGGTGTTGGTCTGGGGTGTACAAAGTGACACAACACCAGGTTATAGTCCAACAGGTTTAATTGGAAACACACACTTTTCTTTATTTCAAAAATATACTTTATTCATAAAATATTTTGATGATCTGTACAGTTGGTCATGCCATACATACGTAAACATTTCATTTCTTTGCATACAGACATCAGAATTTATCATTTGTACATACAGGTCTGTACGTTTATCATATGTCCATATATTTATCTGAGGTGTCAGCAGAGCCCAAGTGACTGCATGGGCTCCCTGTTCTTCGTAAGGCAGGCAGATGTTACACAGTGGTCTTTCCCCACCGCGCCTTGGCGGCAGCTGCCCCAAGCTTTTGCGCGTTCCTCAACAGTAGTCCTGAACCTTGGAATGTGCCAGTCTGCAACACTTAGTCGCCGTCAACTCCTTCAGCTGGAAGATCAACAGGTTTCAGACCACCCAGAGAGTATCCTTCACTGAGTTGATGATCCTCCAGGCACAGTTGATGTTCGTCTTGGTACGCGTCCTGGGGAATAGACCATAGAGCACGGAGTCCCACGTCACGGCGCTGCTCGGGATGAACCTCTACAAATACCATTGCATTCCTCTCCAGACTTCTTCTACATAGGCACATTTCAGAAGGAGTTGTGAGACAGTTTCGTTTCTCGCTGCCCCCCTCACCCCGCAGTCGCTTCGAGTGCAACGTGCAGTGCAGCTGAGAGTCCAGGGGTGCATAAA
>NW_025169829.1:0-1757 GCF_004010195.1 Chiloscyllium plagiosum | reverse complement strand
GGGACTGCTATTCTCTATAATATACACAGGGATTGCTTTTCTCGATAATATACACAGGGACTGATATTCTCTATAATATACAGAGGGATTGCTTTTCTCTATAATATATACAGGGATTGCTTTTCTCGATAATATACACAGGGACTGCTATTCTCTATAATACACAGAGGGATTGCGTTTCTCGATTATATACACAGGGACTGCTATTCTCTATAATATGGCAAAAACAATGACTGCAGATGCTGGAAACCAGATTCTGGATTAGTGTTGCTGGAAGAGCACAGTAGTGCTGCTTGAACTGCTGTGCTCTTCCAGCACCACCAATCCAGAATCCATTCTCTATAATATACACAGGGATTGCTTTTCTCGATAATATACACAGGGTCTGCTATTCTCTATAATATACACAGGGACTGCTATTCTCTATAATATACACAGGGACTGCGTTTCTCGATAATATACACAGGGACTGCTTTTCTCGATAATATACACAGGGAGTGCTATTCTCAATAATATACACAGAGACAGCTATTCTCTATAATATACAGAGGGACTGCTATTCTCTATAATATACAGAGGGATTGCTATTCTCTATAATATACAGAGGGACTGCTATTCTCTATAATATTCACAGGGATTGCTTTTCTCGATAATATACACAGGGACTGCTATTCTCTACAATATACACAGGGAGTGCTATTCTCTAATAATATATAGAGGGATTGCTATTCTCTATTATATACACAGGGACTGCGTTTCTCGATAATATACACAGGGACTGCTATTCTCTATAATATACAGAGGGATTGCTTTTCTCGATAATATACACAGGGACTGCTTTTCTCTATAATATACAGAGGGATTGCTTTTCTCGATAATATACACAGGGACTGCTATTCTCTATAATATACAGAGGGATTGCTTTTCTTGATAATATACACAGGGACTGCTATTCTCTATAATATACACAGGGACTGCTATTCTCTATAATATACAGAGGGACGGCTATTCTCTATAATATACAGAGGGATTGCTATTCTCTATTGTCTATTGCTATTCTCTATTGTCTGGGGAAGGTGGGACCTGTACAAACAGGTCGGGTTGCACCTGAACCAGAAGGGCACCAATATCCTGGGGGGTAGGTTTGCTAGCACTCTTCGGGGGGGTTTAAACTAATTTGGCAGGGGGATGGGATCCGGACTTGTAGTCCAGCAAGTAAGCTAGCTGTGTGTCAGGATGCCCAAGACTGTAGGGAGGCTGTGGAGAAGGTAGCACTGACAGGGACTACTTGCGGACACAGAGATGGGCTCAAGTGCGTATACTTCAACGCAAGGAGTATCAGAAATAAGGTGGGTGAACTTAAGGCTCAAGTGCGTATACTTCAACGGAAGGAGTATCAGAAATAAGGTGGGTGAGCTTAAGGCGTGGATCGGTACCTGGGACTACGATGTTGTGGCCATCACGGAAACGTGGGTAGATGAGGGACAGGAATGGCTGTTGGAGGTTCCTGGTTACAGGTGTTTCAGTAAGATTAGGGAGGGTGGGAAAAAAGGAGGGGGAGTGGCATTGCTAATTAGAAATGGTATAACGGCTGCAGAAAGGAGTATGGGTTGAAGTCAGAAATAGGAAAGGTGCAGTCACCTTGTTGGGTGTTTACTATAGGCCCCCCAATAGCAGCAGAGATGTGGAGAAACAGATTGGGAAACAGATTTTGGAAAGGTGCATAAGCCACAGGGTCGTAGTCATGGGCGACTTCA
>NW_025169828.1:0-1757 GCF_004010195.1 Chiloscyllium plagiosum | reverse complement strand
TTTCCTGCAATCACCTTAAACTTACGACACCGCATGACAGCCCTTTCTGACCTGGGAACAAGTCTCTGGCTATCTACTCTATTTATGCCTGTCATTAGCTTGTATACCTCTATCAAGTCACCCCTCTTCCTTCTTTCCTCCAGTGTGATAAGCTCTTGCACACTCAAACTTTCTTCGTAAGATCAGCCATTCAATCCAGGCAGTATCGGGATAAATCTCCTCTGCACCCTGTCTAAAACATTTACATCCTTCCTGTAATAATGTGACCAGAGCTGGACACAATATTGCAAGTGTGGTCTATGTAGGGTTTTATTGAGCTGCAGCAAAGCCTCCCAGATCTTAAACTCAATTTCCCTGTTAGTGAAACCAAAACCCCATGCACCTTCTTAAAAACCCCTCAATATGTGTGGCAAGTTTGTGGTTCTTTGTACGTGGAGCTCAAGAACCCATTGTTCCTCCATACTGCCAAGAATGCTGTCTTTAAAACGATATTCTCCATTCAAATTCGACCTTCGAAAATGAATCACTTCGCATTTCGCCAGGTTGAATACCTTGTGACACTCCTCAGACCAGCTCTGAATTCTGTCAATGTCTTGCTGTCACCTGCAACAGCCCTCGATACTATTTACCATACTAACGACGTTTTCGTCATTGGCAAACTTATGAACCCACATTTCCACTTCTTCATCCAAGTCATTTACAAAAGTTGCAAAGAACAGATCCCTCCAGGGCATCACTGGTCACCGTCCTCCGGGCCGAAAACTTTCCATTCACTGCCACTCGCTGTCCTGTATCGGCACGCTAATTCTGTATCCAGATCGACAACTTTCCATGTATCCCATACCTCCTAACTTTCTAAATGAGCTCACCGTGGGAAACCCCATCAAATGCCTTACTGAAATCTACTGAAATCCATGTCCACCTTTCAACCTTCATCAACAAGTCTCATCACTACCCCATCAAATGCCTTACTGAAATCTACTGAAATCCATGTCCACCTTTCAACCTTCATCAACAAGTCTCATCACTACCTTAAATAGTCAAGTGAGCTTGTGAGACATGAGCTGCCAGTCACAAGGCCAGGCTGAGTATCTTTAATAAAGTAAGTATTTTTCGAAATAAATCCTATCTCTCAGAATCTTTTCCAGTGCATAGAACAAATTAAATAGAAAAGTTCAGAACAGGAACTTTGGCCCACGATGTTGTGCCGAGGATTAATCCTAATGCAAAATAAAATAATTTAAATGACGCACTCCTCAATTCAGTTCTGTGCATGTATATATCGAGCATTCGCTTACATGACTCTGCTTCCACCACCACCGCTGGTAACGCATTCCATGCGTTCACAACTGACTGCGTAAAAACACTTCCTCTGACGTCCCCTCTATGTCTTTCTCCTAATATCTTAAAACTATGACCCATCGTGCCAGTTCATCCTGCCCTGTGGAAAAGTCTTTGGCAATTGACTCCATCCATTCCTCTCATTTTCTTGCATACCTCGATCAAGTCTTCTCTCTTTTCCCTTCTCTCCAGAGAGAAATGTTCGAGCATAGTTAACCTTTCTTCATAAGGCAAGCCATCCAGTCCAGGATGCATCCTGGAAAACGTCTTTGCATTCTCTCCAAGGCCTCTGTACCTTTCCTGTAGTAGGGCGATCAGAACTGGGCACAATATTCCAAGTATGGTCTCACCAGCCGCAAAACCTCGCGGCTCTTAAATTCGACCCCCCATTATTGAAAGCCAAAATACCATATGCT
>NW_025169827.1:0-1757 GCF_004010195.1 Chiloscyllium plagiosum | reverse complement strand
ACTGAGGATGTCACCTAGACAGGGGTCAAAACGTTTGCAACAAAAATTTCCAGCTCGGCGAACAGAACCACAACAACTATGGCGTATTTTTCCTTCAAAACTTTCTTGGCAAAGTTGACAATCTTCTTCAAATCGCAGACCCGCTTTTGCAAGTCTGAGACCCATTTCTGTCCCTTTTAATTTAATCAACAGCAAGTCACCAAAATTAAAATAATTCCCTCACTTACGTTTTTTTTTGAAGATCTGGGACACTAACCCGCAAGTCTTTTAATTCCCTGGGATTTTTCGTAACTCCAAGTCTATTCAAATCTGTCTAAACCAGATTAACTCACGGACCCGAGCCATCAAACAGTCATAACACAGAGTAAACTTTCCTGCTTAATTTAAGGCCAGCAATACAGAAAAGACTTATACCATGCAGTAATCTATATAAATTTGAGTGGCCCAGGACTATTTAATGTAAAAATTAACAACATTATTTCTTAAAGTATAACAGAGAATAACTAACGAACAACTACTTACCATTCCTTATTCTAACCTACGTCTTACCTTCACTTCTATAATATTCGTGCGATAAAACTCTCAATTAAGATTTTCAAAACAACAGTTCTTATCTCAAAACGAGGCAGCGTTAACTTGTTCTTTTCTTCTTCTTTGGATTTTCTGTGTCGCAGCTTAGAGATCAAAAGGTACTTTCAAGAGAGCTATTTTTCTGGGCAGTGTGCAGATGTTGTTGGCTTCGGAGTTCTCCTCTCAACTGTTCAGCGTTCCCCAATCTTATACTCACCAGAGCATCATGTTATCTCAATGGCTTTCAAGATTGACAGTGTAGTCAATTCAAACTTTATTAGACAGTAGTAATTTTTTCAAGATATAATTTAAACTGACTGGCCTAAAACAAACCTCTTTTCTGTCGTTTCCAGGCATCCAGTTACTCCAGTACCTATTGCACATGTGACATTGTGCTGCATTGAGAACACGTTTTGCTGTCACTGCTAACTTTTAACTCTCTTTAAAGGTATATTTCACCAACATCTTCGTAACAGGTACATATTCTTCAGTACAAATTCTTCGGGTGGGAACAGAACACAAAGAATTGCAAAATATCAAGTATTTTCGACCTTAACTAGTTCAAAATCACAGTCATATATTATAAAAATGGAGACGATAAGCTTAGAATCATAATACTCCGACGATAATACAGTAATGAAAAGAAATTTCTAAGAAGAAAATTCGTTACAAACCCCACGGAGTCCATTTCATGCATCTGGGCTGGAGGATTCAGCGGGAAGTTCCCCGTGAGGAAGCATTTCAGCTTTTAGATCATGCCTGATAAGGTCTGCTTATTTAGTTTGGGCAGAGAAGGCAGAGCGCGAGGGAGTTCAGAAAGATAAAATTACGTGGGGCCTAGACAATATATATAGGCTGCCTGTTAATAGAAGGGTTATGATCAAGGAAGCATACTTTTAATGGGAAGCGTTTGACGTTTAAAGGGAATGAGTGGCTTTCTTTTTCATCCAAAATGTGTTGGTGACATAGAATGCATCTCCTGGAATGATAGTTATGGCGTATAATCCGACAACTGTGAAAAGGTGGTCATAACATAAGGGTAACGAGCCTCGTGTAGGAAAGTGGGACTATTGTCGATCACACTATATTTCTGCTTGGACAAAGTCTACTTTTCTGTGATTATCTGATTGTGGAACGTTAATTGTTGAACAACATAAGACTGGACTCGATGGATTTCTGAAGAGGAA
>NW_025169826.1:0-1757 GCF_004010195.1 Chiloscyllium plagiosum | reverse complement strand
ACAGTGATGGGGACAGTGACAGTGATGGGATCATTGACAGTGATGGGGACAGTGACAATGATGGGGACAGTGACAGTGATGGGATCAGTGACAGTGATGGGGACAGTGACACTGTTGGGCACAGAGACAGTGATGGGACAGTGACAGTGATGGAGACAGTGACAGTGATGGGGACTTTGACAGTGATGGGGACAGTGATAGTGATGGAGACAGCGACAGTGATGGGGATAAAGACAGTGATGGGGACAGAGACAGTGATGGGGACAGAGACAGTGATGGGAACAGTGACAATGAAGGGGACGGAGACAGTGATGGGAACAGTTACAATAAGGGGGACAGAGACAGTGATGGGGACAGAGACAATGATGGGGACAGAGACAGTGATGGGGACAGTGTCAGTGATGGAGACAGTGACAGTGATGGGGACAGTGACAGTGATGGGGTCAGTGTCAGTGATGGAGACAGTGACATTGATGGAGACAGTGACAGTGATGGGGACAGTGACAGTGATGGAGACAGTGACAGTGATGGGGACAGTGACAGTGATGGGGACAGTGAGAGTGATGGAGACAGCGACAGTGATGGGGACAAAGACAGTGATGGGGACAGAGACAGTGATGGGGACAGAGACAATGATGGGGACAGAGACAGTGATGGGAACAGTGACAATGAGGGGGACAGAGACAGTGATGGGGACAGAGACAATGATGGGGACAGTGACAGTGATGGGGATAGTGACAGTGATGGGGTCAGTGTCAGTGATGGGGACAGTGACAGTGATGGGGACAGTGACAGTGATGGAGACAGCGACAGTGATGGGGCAAAGACAGTGATGGGGACAGAGACAGTGATGGGGACAGAGACAATGATGGGGACAGAGACAGTGATGGGAACAGTGACAATGAGGGGGACTGAGACAGTGATGGGGACAGTGACAGTGATGGGGACAGTGACAGTGATGGGGTCAGTGTCTGTGATGGAGACTGTGACAGTGATGGGGACAGTGACAGTGATGGGATCAGTGACAGTGTTGGAGACAGAGACAGTGATGGGGACAGTGACAGTGATGGGATCAATTTTTGGGTCAGTGACGTTATTGTGGTCAGTGACAGTGATGGGGACTGTGACAGTGATTGGGACAGAAACAGTGATGGAGACAGTGACAGTGATGGAGACAGTGACAGTGATGGGGACAGAGACAGTGATGGAGACAGTGACAGTGGTGGGTACAGTGACAGTGATGGAGACAGTGACAGTGATGGGTACAGTGACAGTGATGGGTACAGTGACAGTGATGGGTACAGTGACAGTGATGGAGGCAGAGACAGTGATGGGGACAGAGACAGTGATGGGGATAGTTATAGGGTCAGAGACAGTGATGGGAACTGTGACAGTGATGGAGGCAGAGACAGTGATGGGGACAGAGACAGTGATGGGGACCGAGGCAGCCATGGAGACAGTGACAGTGATGGGGATAATTTTTGGTCAGTGACAGTGATGGGACAGTGACAGTGATGGAGACAGCGACAGTGATGGGGACAAAGACAGTGGGAACCGAGGCAGCCATGGAGACAGTGACAGTGATGGGGATAATTTTTGGGTCAGTGACAGTGATGGGACAGTGACAGTGATGGAGACAGCGACAGTGATGGGGACAAAGACAGTGATGGGGACAGAGACAGTGATGGGGACAGAGACAGTGATGGGGACAGAGACAATGATAGGGACAGAGACAGTGATGGGGTCAGTGACAATGA
>NW_025169825.1:0-1757 GCF_004010195.1 Chiloscyllium plagiosum | reverse complement strand
TTGTGAGGGGTCAGGTCATGCCTCACAAACCTTCTTGAATTCTTTGAGGATATGACAGAATACATTGATGGGTCATTCAGAAAAGAAGGATGATTGGGATACAGGGAAATCTGTCTGTCTGGATACAGGATTGGATGGCCGAGAGAAGACAGAGGGTGGCAGCAGTTGGACTGTATTGAGCCTGGAGCTCAGTGACCAGTGGTGTTCTGTAACAATCAGCTCTGGGACTCTGCTCTTTATGATTTTTGTAAATGTCTTGGATGTGGATGTTGGACAGTGGGTTAGTAAGTTTGCCAATAACATGAAGGTTGGTGGTGTGGTGGGGAATGTGGACGGCTGTTGTAGGTTGCAATGGGACATTGACAGGATGCAGAGCTGGGCTGGAAGAGGCAGATGGAGTCCAATCTGGAAAAGTGTGAAGTGATTCATTCTGGAAGGTCGAACCTGAATACAGAATACAGGGTGAAAGGCAGAATATTTGACAGTGTGGAGGAACAGAGAGATCATGGGGTCCATGTCCATAGATCCCTCAAAGTTGCCACGCACATTGATAGGGTTGTAAAAAAGTCATGTGTTATGTTGGCTTTCCTTAGCAAGGGGATTGATTTCAAGAGCCGTGAGGTTTTACTGCATCTTTATAGCGACCTGGTGAGACCACACTTGGAATATTGTGTTCAGTTCTCGCCCCATCTTTACAGGAAGGATATGCAAGTTTTAGAGAGTGCACACAGGAGATTTACCAGGATGCTGCCTGGAATGGAGGGCATTTCTTATGAAGAAAGTTTGAGGGAGCTAAGGCTTTTCTCATTGGAGTGAAGAAGGGGATGGGGTGACTTTGTGGAGGTGAACAAGATGATGCGAGGCACAGAGAGAGTGTATAGTCAGAGACTTTTCCTCCTATGGCATAAATGGCTATTACAAGGGGGTGTAAGTTTAAGGTGATTGGAGGATAGATAAGAGGATTGAGAATGGTAGATGGTTGGATGGACTGCAAATGGTGGTAATAAAATTAGACACATTCGGGACATTTAATAGACTCTTGGACAGACACATGGATAGTAGTAAAATGAAGGGTATGTAGGCTAGTTTGATCTTACAGTGGGCTAAAAGGTTGGCATGAAGTCATGGCCGAAGGGTCTTGGGCTGAACTGTTCTGTGTTCTTCGTTCTGTAAAGTAAACTGGGTAATAAGCTCAGATCAGTGTAAAAAGGATATGGCATTCAGGAGGAGCTTGTGAACAGGATACAAAATTTGCTTGATGGTAGGAGACAGAGGGTGATGGGAGACATGTTTTTCTGACTGGAGGCATGTGACCAGCGGTGGAGTGGGTCCCCTGTTGTTTGTCATTTGGATAAATGGTTTGGGTTGGAGTATTGGTTTCCTGGTAAGTAAGGATTTTGGGTGTCACTGAAATTGGTAGTAAAGTGGACAATGAAGAAGGTTATCTGTGATACAACATGATGGACAGTACTGCTGGGATAGTGGGCTGAAGAATAGCAGATGGAGTTTAATTAGATAAAGGTGAGGTGTTCCATTTTGGTGAAACAAACCAGGGTGGGACTTGTACAGTTAATGTTCGGGCACTGGGTAGTGTTATCAGCCAGAGACCCAGGGATGCAGGTACACAGTTCTTTGAATGTGGTGTCACAGGTAGACAGGCTGGTGAAGCTGGCGTTTCGGGTGGTTACCTTCATTGGGGAAAGCATTAAGAGTAAGAGTTGGATGTTAAGTCGTATAGAACATAGAACATAGAACAT
>NW_025169824.1:0-1757 GCF_004010195.1 Chiloscyllium plagiosum | reverse complement strand
TACTTGCAGAGTTACATTGTGCTTTGCACAAAAGCTGCATGAATCCATGTAAGTCTCTGTTAGCTTCGGCGAAGTTTTTACACCGACCACACCAGAACAGAGAAGACGATGAGGAAGACAGAGAGGAGAACGGTGCAAGAGACCGCGGGGGAAGGACCTGTCAGGAACAAGTTGAATCGTTTGTAAACAGTAGAGACAGATGACACTGCCAGTCCGCGAGGCGGTCAGGCCTGTCAATCAAAAGCTGGCGTGGAGGCAGAGCCGAGGAGTCAGACATCGCACAGAGCCGTGGTAATCGGGGACTCCATAGTGAGAGGAACTGAACGGGGTTTCTGTGGCATCAGGCGTGATTTAAGGATGGTGTGTTGCCTTCCTGGTGCCAGGATTAAAGACATCGCAGACAGAATGCAGGAAATACTCAAGGGCGAAGGTGAAGAGCCAGAGGTGGTGGTACGTGTCGGCACAAATAAAGTCGGGAAGAAGAGGAGGAACATACTACAGCAGGACTTCGGAGAACGAGGAAGAAGCATGAAAAGCAGGACGTCCAGAGTGGTTATCTCCGGTTTGCTTTAGTTCCTCGGTCTGGAGCAGCAGGGAACAGGGAGATAATGGACTTGAATGTGTAGCTGGGGAACTGGTGCAGGAAGCAAAGATTTAAATTCTTGGATCACTGGGGTATGTTTTGTGATAAGCATAAATTATACAAAAGAGATGGTTTGCATCTTAATAGGTTGGGGACCCCCAGCATTCTGGCAGACAGGTTTGCTACTGCAACACAACTGCATTTAAACTAAATAGCGGGGGGGAACAATTTGGAAGTTTAAGAAGGAAATTGAAGGGAAAGTTAGAACAAGGGAAGTCAAGAAAGACAGCGGTATTAATGAAGCAGAAAACTCAAAAAAGGTTCATGCCATAAGGTCAAGTGAAATAGGGGTTGATAGGAAGGATGAGGGCAGTAACAAATTAAAAATACTACATATGAATGCACGAAGTATTAGTAGTAAGATGGATGAGCTTGGGGCTCTTTTGGAAATTCGAAGTTACGGTATTGTGAGGATAATTGACACGTGGCTTCAAGTGGACAGGGCCTGGGAAATGAATATTCAAGGCTTTACGTGCTATCCTAAGGAGAGACTGACGGGCAGAGGTGGTGGGGTGGCCCTGTTGGTAAGAGGTGATATTCAGTCCCTTGCGCGGGGGGACCGAGAATCAGGGTTGTAGAGTCAGTATGGATAGAGCTCAGAAATTCTAAGGGTAGAAAGACCCTCCTGGGAGTTATCTACAGGGCCCCAAACAATAATATGGATGTCGGGTGTAAGTTGAATAAGGAGTTCAAATTGGCCTGTCACAAAGATGTTACTACAGTTGTTATGGGGGATTTCAACATGCAGGTAGACTGGGAGAATCAGGATGGTATTGGACCTCAAAAAAGAGACTTCATGGAGCGTCTCCGAGATGGATTCTTTGAACAGCTGGTCCTGGAGCCTACCAGCGAGAAGGCAATTCTGGATCAGGTATTGTCCAACAAACCAGAATTCATCAGGGATCTCGAAGTGAAGGAGCCATTAGGAGGTAGTGACCACAATACAATAAGCTTCAATCTGCAATTTGAAAAGGAGAGTACAATTGGTAGTGACAATATTTCAGTTGAATAAAGGGAACGATGGAGCTATGAGGGAGAAGCTGGCCAGAGTTCAATAGTGCAATACCTTAGCAGGGATGATAATGGAGGAACAATGGCAGATATTTCTGCGCAT
>NW_025169823.1:0-1757 GCF_004010195.1 Chiloscyllium plagiosum | reverse complement strand
TGTAACCAGTATACCTTACTCTGTCCAGCTCTGCCCTGTGTGATATCACCAGTATACCTTACTCTGTCCAGCACATTCCTGTGTGATGTAACCAGTATACCATATTCTGTCCAGCACTGTCCTGTGTGATGTAACCAGTATACCTTACTCTGTCCAGCACTGTCCTGTGTGATGTAACCAGTTGTGATGTAACCAGTATACCTTACTCTGTCCAGCACTGTCCTGTGTGATGTAACCAGTATACCTTAATCTGTCTAGCACAGTCCTGTGTGATGTAACCAGTATACCTTACTCTGTCCAGCACCGCCCTGTGTCATGTAACCAGTATACCATATTCTGTCCAGCACTGTCCTGTGTGATGTAACCAGTACACGTTACTCTCTCCAGCACCGTCCTGTGTGATGTAACCAGTATACCTTAATCAGTCTAGCACAGTCCTGTGTGATGTAACCAGTATACCTTAATCTGTCTAGCACAGTCCTGTGTGATGTAACCAGTACACGTTACTATCTCCAGCACCGTCCTGTGTGATGTAACCAGTATACCTTAATCAGTCTAGCACAGTCCTGTGTGATGTAACCAGTACACGTTACTCTCTCCAGCACCGTCCTGTGTGCTGTAACCAGTATACCTTAATCTGTCTAGCACAGTCCTGTGTGATGTAACCAGTACAAGTTACTCTCTCCAGCACTGTCCTGTGTGATATAACCAGTATACCTTACTCTGTCCAGCACTGCCCTGTGTGACGTAACCAGTATACTTTATTCTGTCCCGCACCGTCCTGTGTGATGTCACCAGTACACCTTACTCTGTCCAGCACCGCCCTGTGTGATGTAACCAGTATACCTTACTCTGTCCAGCACCGTCCAGTGTGAAGTAACCAGTATAGCATACTCTGTCCAGCACTGTCATGTGTGATGTAACCAGTATACCTTACTCTATCGAGCACCGTCCTCTTTGATGTAACCAGTATACCTTACTCTGTCCAGCACCGCCCTGTGCGATGTAACCAGTACACCTTACTCTGTCCAGCACCGCCCTGTGTGATGTAACCAGTATACCATACTCTGTCCAGCACCGTTCAGTGTGAAGTAACCAGTATACCTTACTCTGTCCAGCACTGTCCTGTGTGATGTAACCAGTATACCATACTCTATCCAGCACTGTCCTGTGTGATGTAACCAGTATACCTTACTCTTTCCAGCACTGTCCTGTGTGATGTGACCAGTATACCATACTCTGTCTAGCACTGTCCTGTGTGATGTAACCAGTATACCTTAATCTGTCCAGTTCTGTCCTGTGTGCTGTAACCAGGACACCTTACTCTGTCCAGCACTGCCCTGTGAGATGTAACCAGTATACCTTACTCTGTCCAGCACCGTCCTGTGTGATGTAACCAGTATACCTTACTCTGTCGAGCACTGTCCTGTGGAATGTAACCAGTATACCTTACTCTGTCCAACACTGTCCTGTGTCATGTAACCAGTATACCTTATTCTGTCCAGCTCCGCCCTGTGTGATATCACCAGTATACCTTTCTCTGTCCAGCACCTTCCTGTGTGATGTAACCAGTATACCATACTCTGTCCAGCACTGTCCTGTGTGATGTAACCAGTATACCTTACTCTTTCCAGCACTGTCCTGTGTGATGTAAACAGTATACCTTACTCTGTCCAGCACTGTTCTGTGTGATGTAACCAGTATACCTTACGTTGTCCAGCACCGTCCTGTGTGATGTAACTAGTATACCTTACTCT
>NW_025169822.1:0-1757 GCF_004010195.1 Chiloscyllium plagiosum | reverse complement strand
ATGTATTTCCTTCACACAGTTTTCATTCTTGTTAACTCAGCTCTTGGCTGAAACCATTATACACTGGTGTGAGTTCATTTACCTTGCATAAGTAATTATGATTACAGAAGTAACATTACTTTACCTTTATCCCACAATTTCCCCCTTTTTCTTTAATCATCATTTGTTACCTTCTGCATTTTTCTGATTTGTCACTTCCAAATTGATGAGCACCTTTCCCGAAATTTCATTTATTTTGGAAATCTCCCCGTGGTCACTTATTCCTTCATTGTTCACCAGGTTAGCCCTTCTCTCCAATTGCTCTTTAGGGACATCTGTTTCATTAAGGCCATCTCAGTCAGTCTTTGGGTGAGCCCTCGTATACAGGGTATGATGCAACAGCCAATGGCTACCAATAGCCAGGCTACTACTATCAGGGAAGTAAGGATGGAGATCACCACCCGCTTCCATTTTCCAAACCATGGTTCAAGCCATCCCGTGAGAGATGAGTCTACTCCTGAATTCTCAGCCAGTTCCTCTGCTAAGGTAGTCAATCCCCTTAAGGCCGGAGTAATTGACCATCAGGCACAGTGCTATCAGGAATAAAGGTACAACAGCTTCCTCCTAACATCACACACACACACACACTCTTTTTCCGCTAGAATCATATCAAGGGCCATTCTGTTTTCGCATGCCATCCTACTTGTCGCATCAAGCTGTTGATGAGAAGGGCTCATGCCTGAAACGTCGATTCTCCTGCTCCTTGGATGCTGCCTGACCTGCTGTGCTTTTCCAGCAACATATTTTCAGCTCTGATCTCCAGCCCTCACTTTCTCCTATCCAATAGTTCTGCCTGTTTTCCCTGTCCTACGCTAATTTGAAAACAACAGCCCGAGAAATCCTTCCTGTTTGCTTACATTCCTATCTCAAATGTTTTATCTAATTGTATCTCATAGGTGCCCCCCCACCCCCACCCAGAATTGTTTCGTACCATGTGGTTTTCTTTATCGTTAGGTATATTGGGTTACACTCTTTATCGGGACAATCGAGAGCTGGTTGGAAGGGGGCCCGGTGTACTGTGACAAGACCATTATACCAAGTACCATCCCCAAAGGACTAAAGATGTATCTCTGAGCCGCTGTACTGTCTCTGATTATCTACATCCCCACAATTTACTAAGCTACATGCATCAGGTCTATTACTTGCGGATTATCAGACTCAGGAACCGTTAATAACACATATGAAAATAATGTTTGACAAAATCCCAATGTTAAGAGAGCTTGTATCATAACCCTAAGCATCCCCAGCATTCTAAAAATTGTGTTGAAGCATCAAAAGACTTAATATACAATCCATTAGAAATAATCCCGTGCTCGCGTCACCACTGTATAATCGGTTACTCAAAGTCTCTTTAGTCTGAGTTTCAGTGGTTCTTGCGTTGATTCGGCTGTCCAGAGTTCTTCCTCAACTGAATATTCCACTGGCCGTTTGATCAGAGTGTAGTGAGTCCAGCCTTTTTCTGCCGTTCTTATTGCTGTTTCAGGAGTCAAGAGAGCCTGGTACGGCCCTTCCCAGTCTGGTTGCAAGTTAGTCCCTGTCCATGATTTTACTAAGACCCAATCTCCCGGTCAAATCAGATGAACAGCGGGGCAGAATCTGTGCCAATCAACCCTGTTTCCTGAGGAAAGACAAAGAGGAGGACAAGCCCAGTATATACTTCTTTAACAACAAATCTTTCGTTTCTAGGATTGGCAGTGGCCAGAGATAGGAGCTTCCCG
>NW_025169821.1:0-1757 GCF_004010195.1 Chiloscyllium plagiosum | reverse complement strand
GGACAGTGAGTGTGCCACACAGAAAGGAGTGGCCGAGTGAAACAATACTGTGCAGGACAGTACAAACAGTCAGTGCAGGAATTGAACCAACACTGTTGGCATGAATCTGCATTACAACTAGCCATCCAACTGATTGAGCTAACGACGTCCTCAAGCGACTCCTTAGGGAAGATGTTTTAATATTAATCTGTTCAGATATGTTGTTACACTCCTCTGGAGTAGGTGGAAGTCGAAGCAAACTTCCAAGCTCCAGAGAGAGTGTCATTATCAATGAGTTCTTAGAGTGATATCTGTTCTCGATCTAACAATCTTCAGCTGCATAATGAAAAACTATCTCTCCACCGTAAACTCACAAGTGGGAGTGTTTTCCAATGATTGCATAATATTCACCTTATCCTTACACACATGTCAGACAACTATCACCTCTAACAACACATTCAATGCTATCGCCACAACAGAATTCCGAAGGACGAATATACTGGATATTACTGTTAACTAGAACTGGATGGACCAAATAAATTCATTATCCGTTCCAGTGAGGGGCTTATATTGAACCATTTTGACACTCTGTGCCTCAGTTGTTGTCTGACATCCTGTGCTATTCTGGAACCACACTTGCCAACTGAAATAAAGTCATTGTCTTTAAGATATGTCAGAGGCTATGAATCCAGTAAAAAAATACATTTCCTCAAGATTTATGAAAGCCTATCCGCCATCATTTTGACACATGTTAAAAATGCGTGTGATGAGATATACCCCATGTATCAATATGAGCGCAGCTTCACTCCTCATCGACTGACAGTTACTAGCAACAATGCCTGCCTTCTACATAGTTCTCTGCAGAAATTTACCGAAGCCTCTTACAAAGTAACATGAAAAACCACTATCAAGAAGGACATGCGCAGCAGATACATGGGAACACCAGAACGATCAATACCAAGACACCCACCATCCTGATTGGGACATGTATGGCTGTTACTCAGTGTCACTGTTTCAAGTTCCCTCCCTGAGGGTATTGTAAACGTACCTATAGCGCATGGTTTGTCGTGGTTTCTTGTGGCAGCTTACCACCAGCACATTAAGGGCAACATGGGAGGGTAATATATTTTGGCTCAATCCCATCCCATGAATAAATTAGAATGAAACATATTGTCCAATCAATGCCCAACGTTGGGCTCTGAGTTTTTGGTTTTGTGAGTGCACGCTGGTTGGGCACAGTCAGTACCTTGATTGCTGTGAACAGCTCAAAGGATTTGCTGTTTTAAACATATTGTCAGTCTTTCAAAAGCATGGCCTCCATTCCTAACATCAGGTACACACTGATATTGACACATCACATTCCTGCGCTATGAGAAGGACAGAAGCAATTGACAATGTACCCATATCTATCTGTAGAACGTTAGACAGTGATAAATTTGCCATGAACATGATTGTGTGTGAATGTTAGCTCACAATGTTATTACAAGGGAAAGTAATTGCGTCCTTCCACTTCATAATAATTTGCTTTTGGTTGTAGTAATGAGATGCATCATTCCAAAGCCCCTTACTGTGATTTGTGCACTGCATTCATCATATAGTTATCATAAAAGTGAACAGAACAAATAGGTGGGTTTGTGCTTATCAGACAATTGAAAAGTCAATATTACCTAACGATGTCGAACTGTCATTAAGGCGACTTTGCTGTTAATGGTTTGACCAATGCTGATAATACCGACACAGAAATGTCTATCTCGAGTCAACTTGGAAGTTGGTATGGG
>NW_025169820.1:0-1757 GCF_004010195.1 Chiloscyllium plagiosum | reverse complement strand
ATACCCTCTTGCTTCTTATATAAGAATAAAATGTTCTGGGATTATCCTTAATTCTAGTTGCTAAAGTTATTTCATGACCCCTTTTAGTCCGCTTTATTCCTCATTTAAGACTTGTCCTATTCTTTTGATATTCTTCCAGTGCCCTTTCTGTTCTTAGCTGCCTCGACCTTATGTACGCTTCCTTCCCCTCTTGGCTAGTCGTACAATTTCTCCTGTCATCCATGGTTCACGAGTCTTTCCCTTCCTATCCTTTGCCTTCAACGGGACCTGCCTATCCTGCATTATCCTTAACATATCTTTGAAAGTCTCCCACATCTCAAATGTGGACTTTCCTTCTGCGTCCAATCCACATTTCCGAGCTCCTGTCTAATTTTGATATAATTGACCTTTGCCCAATTTAGTACTCTGCTCTTCGGACCATTCTCTTCTTTATCTGCGCATATTCCAAAACTTACAGAATTGTGTTCACTGTTCGCAAAGAAATCCCCCACCGCAATGTTTATCAACTATCCTGACTCGTTCCCCAGTGCCATGTCCAATATGGCACTGTCCCTCGTTGGACTATTGACATACTGCTCTAGAAGGCTCTTCTTGACGCTTCTTACAAATTCTGCCCCATCCAGACCTCTGACACGAAGTGTATCCCAGTCGAAGTTGTGAAAATAAAAATCTCCCTTCACCACTACCGTGTTGCATCTACAAATTTCCATAGTCTGTTGACGTATTTGTTCTTCTACCTCACACTCAATGTAACTTCTTATTTCTCAGCTCCACCCATAATGCCTCACAACCAAAGATCTCCATAGCATCGTCCTACAGCACAGCCGTGATATCGTCACTAACATGCAATGCAACTCCACACACCTTTTTACTTCCCTCCCTGTATTGTGTGACATGTCTATATCCGTGAACATTTAGTTGCCAATCATTATACCCTTTCTTCAACCAAGTCTCTGTGACTGCAATAACAATATACTCCCAGGCACCAATCCAAGCCTTCATTCATCTGCCTTCCACTCAATACTTCTTGCATTAAAGTAGATGCATTTCCGGCCACCAGTTCTTTTCCACTCATCTGCTCTCTGCCTACTCTTCCCTTCATTAATGCTATCTTCATGATTCTTACAGTCTCTACTCTCCACCTCGCTGCCTACTTGCTTTCTCTTCTAGTTTCCACTCCCCTGCCTCATTAGTTTAAAGCCTCCCCAACAGCAGTAGCAAAAACTCCCCCAAGGGCATTGGTTCCTGTCTGGTTCAGATGGAGACCGTCCAATTTGTAATAGTCCCACATTCCACAGAACGGGTCCCAACGTCCAACAAACCTGAAACCTTCCCTCCGATACCATCTCTCAAGCCACGTGTTCATCCTGCCTATTTTATCATTTCTACTTTGGCTGGTAAGTGACACTGGTGATCATCCTGAGATCACTACCATTGAGGTCCTCCTCTTTAACCTCTCTGCTAGCGCCCTGAATTCTTCTTTTAGGACCGCATCTCGTTTTCTACTTTATATAGTTGGTGCCTCTGGGCACCAAGAAAACTTGGTGTTCACCCTCCCCTCTTCGAATGCTCTGCAGCCGATCGGTGACATTCCTGACACGAGCATCTGGAAGGCAACATACCATTCGTGTGTCCCGCATTCGGCCATAGAACTGCCTAGCTACGCCCTTCACAATAGAATCCCCGTGACTTTGCCCCTACGAGTCTTTTTCCCGCTCTTCTGGACAGCAGTGCCTGCCACGGTGCCATGATCTTGT
>NW_025169819.1:0-1757 GCF_004010195.1 Chiloscyllium plagiosum | reverse complement strand
ACACAATTCATCAGGGGCTCGGGGACACCTTTCCCCTGGGGATGGGAACACCTTTCACCTGGGGGAGTTGACACCTTTCACCTGGGCGGTCGACACCTTTCACCTGGGGATAGGACACATTTCACCTGGGAATGGGGGCACCTTTCACCTGGTGGTGGGGACACCTTCCACCTGGGAATGGGGACACATTTCACCTGGGGACAGGAACACATTGCATCTGGGGATGGGACACCTTTCACCTGGGGATGGGGACATCTTTCACCTGGGTCTGGGACACCTTATCCCCTGGGGGAGGGGACGCCTTTCACCTGGGGCTGGGACACCTTTCACCTGGGGTGGGGACACATTTCACCTGGGGATGGGGACACATTTCACCTGGGGATGGGACACCTTTCACCTGGTGCTGGACACCTTTCACCTGGGGATGGGGACTTCTTTCACCTGGGTCTGGGACACCTTATTCCCTGGGGGAGGGAACACCTTTCACCTGGGGCTGGGACACCTTTCACCTGGGGCTGGGACACCTTTCATCTGGGGCACCTTTCACCTGGGGATGGGGACACATTTCACCTGAAGGCAGGGACACCTTTCACCTGGGGCGGGACACCTTCCACCTGGGAATGGGGACACATTTCACCTGGGGACAGGAACACATTGCATCTGGGGATGGGACAACTTTCACCTGGTGCTGGACACCTTTCACCTGGGGATGGGGACATCTTTCACCTGGGTCTGGGACACCTTATCCCCTGGGGGAGGGGACGAATTTCACCTGGGGCTGAGACACCTTTCACCTGGGGATGGGAACACATTTCACCTGGGGATGGGGACACATTTCACCTGGGGATGGGGACACATTTCACCTGGTGCTGGACACCTTTCACCTGGGTCTGGGACACCTTATCCCCTGGGGGAGGGAACACCTTTCACCTGGGGCTGGGACACCTTTCACCTGGGGCTGGGACACCTTTCACTTGAAGGCAGGGACACCTTTCACCTGGGGCGGGACACCTTTCACCTGGGGATTGGGACAACTTTCAGCTGGGGTTGGGAGCATCTTTCACCTGGGGATGGGGACACTTTTCACCTGGGGCTGGGCCACCATTCACCAAGGGGGGCGGGGGCACCTTTCACCTGGGGGCATGGACATTGTTCACCTGTGTCTGGGACACCTTTCACCTGGGGGACGGAACACGTTTCACCTGGGGGACGGGGACACATTTCACTTGGAGATGGGGCACCTTTCACCTGCGGATGGGGACAACTTACACCTGGGGATGGGACACTTTTCACCTGGGGATGGGGGCACTTTTCACCTGGGGCTGGGACACTTGGTCCCCTGGGGATTGGGGCACCTATCACCTGGGGATGGGGGCACACATCACCTGGCGACAGGAACAACTCTCACCTGGGGATGAAGGCACTTTTCACCTGGGAGGCGGAGACACGTTTCACCTGCGGATGGGGACACCTTTCACCTGGGGCTAGGACACCTTTCAACTGGGTCTGGGACACCTTTCTCCTGGGGGAGGGGACACCTTTCACCTGGGGCTGGGACACCTTTCACCTGGGGCCAGAGAAACCTCTCACCTGAGGTCGAGGGCACCTATCACCTGGGGGCGGGGACACCTTCCACCTGGGGTTGGGACACCTTTCACCTGGGGACGGCGACACCTTTCACCTGGGGACGGGGCCACCTTTCACCTGGGGACGGGGACACCTATACCTGAGGATGGGAGCAACTTTCACCTGGGGGC
>NW_025169818.1:0-1757 GCF_004010195.1 Chiloscyllium plagiosum | reverse complement strand
GACACACTGTTGATATTTTATTCAAAATTCATTCGGAGTTTGAAATGAATTGTGGATTTTTCGGAGACCTTGAAATAAACAGATCTGGAAAATTATAAAATCTGGAACTTTTCTCATTCTATTCCCACATCCTTGCTGTCAATTCAAGAAATAGAAACAGAAATCCATCCAAAAGAGCTTCTGGAAAATTATAGTTAACTGCAATGAAAGATGACTATGTTAAACTCACCATGATTATCAAATCTAACATTAATTTAATTCAATACAGTATAGTTGCACACTGAAACTTAAATATTGCACAAAGAGAAATGCCATTTTAATTCTACCAACAACCTGCACTCTGATCTGTTTAATGCGTATTTCTTTCTACTTCAGATTTAAATCTTATACAATACTGTGCAACCTCCCATGGCTCTGTGTTCCAAAGCTGGGTTGTTACAGTGAGCCCAGCTGAGATTTAAATGTTTCATTACAGAATGTTTTCCATACTGCCATTCGTTCTAATTCTGTTGCTCAATGCTCTGACAGTCAGACACATTATAGTCACCAGTCAAATCTAGAAGGGCCTGATGGGACAGAGCAAGGGGAAGAATCACAATGGCCCAACGCAGGCGAGCAGAAAGTGGCCTATGATTTTACTCTTTACCATTTCTGGCAGCTTTGTAATTTTGTGGTCTGTATATGTAATAACTTACATTTATAACATAATTCCTGGATCTGAAGACTCTCTGAACATAGTTAAAATACAGTAATGATTCGATTCCCTCCAGTGTGGAAACAGGCCCTTCACCCAAACAAGTCCACACAGACCCTCCGAAGAGTAATCCACCCAGACCCATTTCGCTCTGACGAATGCACCTAGTGCTATGCGCAAATTAGCAAAGCCAATCCACCTGGCCGGCACATCTTTGGACTGTGGGAGGAAACCAGAGCACTTGGAGGAAACCCAGGCAGACACGGGGAGAATGTGCAAACTCCACACAAACAGTCGTCTGAAGCTGGAATCGAACCTGAGACCCTGGTGGTAGCAGTGATAACCACTGAGCCACCATGCTGCCCCAAATAACAATGTAAAATATGAACACAGATTGAATTTTTTGAAATGTCAAGTTTCCTAGGCCACACAACAATCCCAGTTGAGGTAGCAGTTTACATTTTGCATCAGTTAGTTTCGCTTTGTCACGTACTGCCAAGTATACGACTTCAATCATTTACTGTTCAATCCTCATTCACCTTGGTCCATGAGAAAACATACATCTCATTTCAAAATTTAAACTTGCCCCTCCCTGGAATGTTTGCAAAGAGTCTGAACAATACATCTTCCACCCAAACAAGTTGCTCAACTTTAACTAGATTTAACTTAGGTTTTTAAAACTTGACACTTATACCACTGCCTCAGACTCCTCAGATTGTGAAGCAGTCCATGAACCTGATACAGCAAGGTCTGAGCAAAAAATGAAATTTGGATAGAAGCATGAATAGAGTTGAAAAAATGTGGTGCTGGCAAAACACAGCAGGCCAGGCAGCATCCGAGGAGCAGGAGAATCGACGTTTTGGGCATAAACCCTTCTTTCAACTCTGGTACTTCAGCATCTGCAGTCCTCACTTTCTCTAGAAACATGAATAGGAAACGTTTGGAGGGATATGGGCCAAGAGCAGACAGGTGGGTCTAGTTTAGATTGGGATTATGTTCAGTATGGACTGGATGATACATGACTGGAATAATGGGGAAATCTGTAATCATGGATCCTTCAATC
>NW_025169817.1:0-1757 GCF_004010195.1 Chiloscyllium plagiosum | reverse complement strand
GTAGCCTGCTTAACCTCTTCATAATCTCTTTACGCCTCATCTGCCAGTTTAGCAAATACCTCACTAGCACTGCTGACCAGTGTATTTTGAACTGCCATTACATGTAAGTCCTCCGACCAATCCATCTGCCTGGCCAATCTTTTGAATGAAATAACCAAGGCTCCAATATCTTTCTCATCAAAATGTGGAAGAGTTTTGATATATATATGCACAACTCCTTTCTCTTTTCATCTCCATTCTACTAAATTGACTTTGCTGAAAAGGCACATTGTCTCAAGGTTAAATTCTCTCTCTTTCTGCTTATCTAAAACTTTCTTTCTCTTTCTTTTCGTCTCTCTTTCTCTCTCCCTTCTTCTCTCTCTCTCTTTGCTCTGCGAATATCATCCTCTCTCTTTCTCTCTCTCCCTTCTCTCTCTCTCTCTCTTTCCCTTTCTCTATACCTTTGTTTATCTTCTAACTCCAGTTTCCCCAATTGCAGTGTAACTTTTTCAGCCTCTATTGCACTTGTGTGTTTCTCTGACACATCCCAGTTTTTGAGGAATTTTTTTTTACTATTTCAGCTTTACGGTTTTCCTTCCTACCACCCAAATCTAACTTCTTTGCTAATTATAGAAGTATGATCTTTTTTCTTTCCTTGTCAACTTCCTTGGCAATTTTGAGAATCATCTTCAAAGCCGAGAACCTCTTCAGCAATTATAAAAGGTATTTAATTCACTTTTAATTTAATCAGCCAACAGTGACTGAATTTAAACAAATTGTCTCAGCGACGTTTTATTTGAAGAATAATTGACGAACAAGTATTTATAACTCCATCCACTGCCCTATCTTTTACCTTTCCCTTCTGCAATACTAGTCCGATAAACTGTCCGATTAAGATATAACAACATTCAAGTTTTCGAAAACCAGCCAGACTTTGAATTATGTTTTCTGCTTCTTCGGGATTTTGCTTCACAGTTTACGGATCGATAAAGGCTTTGAAGAAAACTATTTTCTGGCAGACTGCATGTGCCACTGGCTTGGCAGTTCTCCCCCCAAATGTTCAATCTTCCCAGGTCTTACACCTGCAAGGCATCGGGCTGTGGGTATTTGGCGTTTCAGATTGTTAATGTACTAAACTGAAACTTGATTGGAGTTTGGTATTTTCAGAGTGTAACTTAAACTGATTAGCCTAATTCGAATATGTTTCAGCGTTTCAGGCAAACAATCTAATCTCACTTTCGACCAAGTGCTACATTGTTACCTTTTGCAGAACACTTGGTGAAGTCAGATAGTTCTACTTGCTTTTAACTAACTTAAT
The DNA here is from genome assembly GCF_004010195.1 of Chiloscyllium plagiosum. Classification (NCBI taxonomy): domain Eukaryota; kingdom Metazoa; phylum Chordata; class Chondrichthyes; order Orectolobiformes; family Hemiscylliidae; genus Chiloscyllium; species Chiloscyllium plagiosum. The sequence goes on along the minus strand of NW_025169817.1, from coordinate 460 downwards.
GGTGTAGTACAGCTCATAACAATATTGAATACAATATAACACATAGTCGCACTCTCTAACACAGAGATACCCGGCCTCTTTCATATAAACACACGCACGTACAAACTCTCACACAAAACTTCCAGCCACTCACAAACATTAAATCTCACATGTCCTCTGACATAGAAACACTCGCTTACCCACAAACACACGCAATCATGCACGCATATTCTCACACAAACATATTTATATTCAAACATGTACACACTTACACACAATTATTTTTACGTGACTCCACAGCAGAGAAGAATCTGTCCCTGTGCTAAGTCAGACACACAGACACAATGCCATAATCACACACACATTTACTCTGTCACACACAGATACTCAAATCTGAAGGGTGAATCATTTAATTCGTGAGGTTTATTTTATTGCCAATGTCGTTTTTTTTTAAAATACACTGCCACACAACTTGAAGCCA
>NW_025169816.1:0-1757 GCF_004010195.1 Chiloscyllium plagiosum | reverse complement strand
GTCTCCTGAATTACTCCAAGAAACTCCCGCCGTTACTGTTCCACTGTTTTTCCTGCTAGCCTACTCTCCCAGTCAATTTAACCGAGTTCCTCTCTCATGCCTTTGTTGTTGATTTTATTCAGCGGTAATATTGTGAACTCTGATTCTACCTTCACCCTCTCAAATTGAAGAGTAGGTTCAATGATATTATGATTACTGCCTCGTAAATGTTTCTTTACCTTAAGCTCCCTTATCAAGTCTGCGTCATTGCACAACTCTAAATCTTGTATTGCCCGTTCCATCGTTCCCTGCACCATAAGCTGCTCCAAAAAGCCATCTAATAGACATTCAACAAATTCCATTCCTTGCAAACCATTGCCAACTTGATTTTCCCAGTACACCTGCATATTGAATTCCTCCCTATCACTGTAAAATTGCCTTTCCTACACATCTTTTCTACCTTCTAATGTAACATCCGACCCAGCTCCTAACTACAGTTTGTGGACCTGTACATCAGTCCAATTATGGTTTTTCACCTTTGCCGTTCCTCAATTCTCACCACACAGATTCTACACCATCTATCTTTACTTTGAGTTTTGGGAACTGAGTGATGGGACGGCAAAACACTTTAGCATTGTCATTCGTTCATTGTTTGGACATTTATTAAAAATATTACATTGTCAATTCCATTGGAATGTGGCCACAATATATATCTTTGGCCAAATATTCTGTGTGTGCTATGGAAGAATGCAGACTTTTGAAACTGTTAGAAAAGCATCATATGAAGAGGACTTGAGTCTATAAAGAGATTAAGGTGGGTCAAGTGAAAAGAAAAATATTGTTGTATGGAACATTGTAGGATGTATTTTCTGTGCGCTAAACGATGTTGGCGGGTTCAATCGAAAGGCAGTGTATTATTTCAATGGACAGATTTGGCTTGAGGTGCAGAATAACCGGGCACCTGGATTACAAAATAAAAACTTTATGTGTGCGTTAATTTTTAGAGGGAGGTAAGATAAATGTAGACATTTTCTGAAACAGAACACATTCAAAATTAGGGAAGATTTTCTACAATTTTGCAGAGTAGTGGCGGGACCACATCGAGAGAACAATGGTCATACTGACATGCAAATCAGTCCAGAGAAGATTCACTGAACTGATTCCTGTGTGGAACATTTATTTCAGGTGGAAATATTGAACTGACTGACTGGATCTGCTGGCGTTTAGGCGAACAACACGTGATCTTGGTGACCCTAGAATATTCCAAGTTTTCTTTTCAAGTTGAATTCTGAAACAATATTTCAGCTTGTGTGAGAGATTACCAGGAGTGGATGGATTATGAAACTGAATGTTGTCTCGGTTAAGGAAATATTGGATGTTTTAATCTTCTCAAAGTTTCGAGTATTTGTGAACTCCCTTCCCAGATAGCAATGGTGGATAAAATATTGAATATTTCTAATGTAGAAGCAGTCAGATTCTTGACTAAGAGTAACACATTGTAATGGCAAAGGAGGAATGTGTGATTGATGTCACAGTCAGATCAACCACGATATTATCGCATGACGAAGCTGTATTGGTGACTTACTCCTGATACTCGTTTCTGCACTTCTGTTGAATTTAAATACAGAAAAAAATATGAGATGATTCTCATGAACGTGGAGAAATTTCCCTTCAGGTTATTGGGCACAGATTTCCATATGTGACTTTTAAACAGCACTCAAAGGCATTCAGGGAAGTTTCATGGCATTGGAGAAAGGTCAGGAGTACAGGGCAATGTG
>NW_025169815.1:0-1757 GCF_004010195.1 Chiloscyllium plagiosum | reverse complement strand
TTTGCTTCATTGAAAGAAAGCGTCAATCTCGAGAAATTGATTGAATGAGGGAAGCTCAACTCATTGAATTACCACTTGCACATTGTTTCATTGAATGAATGCATGCAGTTTGTTGTGAATGAATGCAGTTGGATATACTAAATAAAAGAGTTAAGTTTGTTTCATTGATTCAATAAATAAGTTTGCTTTATTGAATACAATGTTTGACGTTTGACATTATGTTTGAATGAATGCAGTTTGCCTCACTGAATGAAAGCGTTATAATCTCGAGACATTGACTGAATGAGAGAAGCTCAAGTCATTGAATGACCAAATGCACTCTGCTTCATTGAATGAACGCATGCAGTTTGTTTGATTATATGAAAGAATGCAGTTGGATTCACTAAACAAATGAGTTCAGTTTGTTTCATTGAATCAATGAATAACGTTTGATTTATTGAATCAATGATTGAAGCTTGACATTATGTTTGAATGAATGCCGATTGCTTCAGTGAATGAAAGCGTTAAGCTCGAGACATTGACTGAAAGAGTGAAGCTCAAGTCATTAAAGTACCACGTGCACTCTGATTCATTTAATGAATGCAGTTTTTTTGATTGTATGAATGAACGCTGTTGGATTCACTAAACAAATGAGTTATGTTTGTTTCAAAGAATCAGCTATGAACACCTGATTCAGTTTATCAATGATTAAAGTTTGTCACAGATTTGAATGAATACAGTTTGCTTCATTGAATGAAAGCATGCAGTTTGCTTCATTGAAAGAAAGCGTCAATCTCGAGACATTGACTGAATGAGGGAAGCTCAACTCATTCAATTACCACTTGCACATTGTTTCATTGAATGAATGCATGCAGTTTGCTGTGAATGAATGCAGTTGGATATACTAAATAAAAGAGTTAAGTTTGTTTCATTGATTCAATGAATAAGTTTGATTTATTGAATGAATGTTTGACGTTTGACATTATGTTTGAATGAATGCAGTTTGCCTCACTGAATAAAAGCGTTAATCTCGAGACATTGACTGAATGAAAGAAGCTCAAGTCATTGAATGACCAAATGCACTCTGTTTCTTTGAAAAAACGCATGCAGTTTGTTTGATTATATGAAAGAATGCAGTTGGATTTACTAAACAAATGAGTTAAGTTTGATTCATTGAATCAATGAATAACGTTTGATTTATTGAATCAATGTTTGACGTTTGACATTATGTTTGAATGAATGCAGTTTGCCTCACTGAATGAAAGCGTTAATCTGGAGACATTGACAGAATGAGAGAAGCTCAAGTCATTGAATGACCAAATGCACTCTGTTTCATTGAATGAACGCATGCAGTTTGATTGATTATATGAAAGAATGCAGTTGGATTCACTAAACAAATGAGTTAAGTTTGTTTCATTGAATCAATGAATAACGTTTGATTTATTGAATCAATGATTGAAGTTTGACATTATGTTTGAATGAATGCCTTTTGCTTCAGTGAATGAAAGCGTTAAGCTCGAGACATTGACTGAATGAGAGAAGTTCAAGTCATTGAAGTACAACGTGCACTCTGATTCATTTAATGAATGCATGCAGCTTTTTTGATTGTATGAATGAATGCTGTTGGATTCAATAAACAAATGACTTAAGTTTGTTTCAAAGAATCAGCTATTAACACCTGATTCAGTTTATCAATGATTAAAGTTTGTCACAAGATTTGAATGAATACAGTTTGCTTCATTGACTGCAGAATGCAGAAAGCATGCAGTTGGATTCAC
>NW_025169814.1:0-1757 GCF_004010195.1 Chiloscyllium plagiosum | reverse complement strand
TTCATGCAGTAAATGTGTGCAGTTTGTTTGATTAAATCAAAGCGTTAAGCTTGTGGCATTCAACGAAAGAGAGACTCTAACTCTAACTCTTTTGATTGCAATTTGATTCAATGATTCGGTGAAAGCAGTTTGCTTTATTAAATGAAAACGGGGAGCTTACCGCATAGAATGAATGATAGAAGCTCTAGTCATTGAATTAAGAAGGGCAGTTTGGTTCATGTCGTGAACTTGTGAGGTTCGATAGAGACAATGCATAAAAGTTGTGCCATTGAATGAATGAGAGTCGCTCTACTCATTGAATTGACAAGTGCAGCCTCTTTCATTGAATGAACGTATGCAGTTTGGTTTGATCCATTGAAACAAGGAAGAAGATTTGATTCATTGAATCAATGAATGTAGTTTGATTCAAAGATTGAATGAATGCTGTTGCTTTCATTGAATGAAAGTGCTAAGCTCGAGACATTGATTAAACAAGAAAAGCTGTGCTTATTGAATTAAGACGTGCAAGTCTGTTTCATTTAATGAATGCATGCAGTTTGTATCATTGAATGAAAGCGTGCAGTTTCTTTCATTGAATGAATGGCAAAAGCGAGATTCATTGGAATGGAATTGCAATGTTCTTCATCGAATAAATGTTTGCAGTTTGATTCCTTAATTGCACGGACGCATTTAAATTCACTCCACAAACGAGGGAAGTTTGTACAATTACTTTAGATTCTTTGAATCAATGATTGCAATGTGAATCAATAAATGAATGAATGCAGGTTGTTTCATTGAATTAAAGCGTTACACTCGAGGCATTGAATGAAAGAGAAAAGCTCGACTCATTGAATGAACACGCAGCTTGTTTCATGGACTCAATGTGTGCAGTTTGTTTGATTCAATCAATGCGTACAATTAAATCAATGAATTACTTTAGATTCTTTGAATCAATGATTACAATATGAATCAATGAATGATTGAATGCAGGTTGTTTCATTGAATTAAAGCGTTACACTCGACGCATTGAATGAAAGAGAAAAGCTCGACTCATTGAATGAACACGCAGCTTGTTTCGTGGACTCAATGTGTGCAGTTTGTTTGATTCAATCAATGCGTACAATTAAATAAATGAATTACTTTAGATTCTTTGAATCAATGATAACAAAATGAATAAGTGAATGATTGAATGCAGGTTGTTTCATTGAATTAAAGCGTTGCACTCGAGGCATTGAATGAAAGAGAAAAGCTCGACTCATTGAATGAACACTTGCAGCTTGTTTCATGTAGTAAATGTGTGCAGTTTGTTTGATTCAGTCAATGCGTTAATAAGCCAGTGGCTTTGATCGGATGAGAGAGCCTGTACTCATTGAATTATCAGATGCAGTCTGTTTCATTGAATGAATGAGGGCAGTTGGGTTCACTAAATATGTTCGTTCACTGAAAGCAAGGAACATGGTTTAATTCATGAATCGTAGTTTGATTGAATGATTCAATGAATGCAGTTTATACAATTGAATGAAAGCGTTGAGCTTGACACATTGAATGAATGAGAGAAGCTCTACTCATTGAGTCAAAACATGCAGTTTGGTTCATGGAGTGAACGTGTGCAGTTTGATGGAGACAATGTGTGAAGTGTGTGACGTTGAATAAACGAGTAGCTGTATTAATTGAATTGACAAATGGAGTTTAATACATGAACTAAATGTGTGCAATTAGTTTGATTAAATCAAAGCGTTAAGCTCGTGGCATTCAACGAAAGAGAGTAACTCTAACTC
>NW_025169813.1:0-1757 GCF_004010195.1 Chiloscyllium plagiosum | reverse complement strand
AGTACAGTAAACTGGGTAGAGGTGAACTTCTGTCTCACCTGGAAGGACTGTTTGGGTTTTTGCATGTCGGGGAGGAATGTAGTGTGCTGGCAGGACTTGCATCTTTTCCGATTGCAGATGAAAGTACCATCACCTGACAACATTCCCAGCCTTTGTCTGTTCCCTTCCAGTCCTCTCATCGATCATTCATGCTTCCCTCCGCCTATATTCAGTCATCCCACCGACCAACCATGTCGTAGCCTCTTCTTAAGTTCACCTGTCCCCACATCGTCTTCCTGCCCACCCAACCCTTTTTTCTAAGTCACAGAGTCACACAGCATGGTATCAGGCAAACCACTCCATGCCGATTATGTTCCCAAACTAATCTAGTTCCACCTGACTTTACTTGGTCCATGTCTCTCCAAAATATTTCATATGCATGAAGTGAACGAAATGCTCTTTAATCTTTGTTACTTTACCTGCGTTCACGACAGTTCTTTGACAGTATATTCTGCACACGAACCACTCTCTGTGAAAAGAGTTGCCCGTCATGTTCACTTGAAATCTTTCTCCTCTCACTTTGAACATACACCACATAGGTTTGAACCCACCCGACCCCAAGGCAAAGTCGCTTCTCAAATATCTTTTGCATGCCTCACATAATTAGATAAACCTCAATAAATTCAGCTCTCAACCAACTACTCCGCTCCCTTTCTGGTCTACTTAGAACAGAAAATATCTTTACTTCATAAAACCGAGCATCGTTACGTTATTAATTGCAAAATTGCAAAAACCCTAAAAGGAATATTTCACTTTGTGAGTCAGAAATTCACTTTGTAAGTAGCAGTTTATTTGCATTTGAAACTGGATGAAAAGTATGAGTAATGATTAATCTCAGGAACAGCATGGAAATCTCTATTGTTCTTTTTTAAGTGAAGGATCGTATATCATGGAGAATGACTGACCAGTGTTCCTGCACTGAAAGTTTGAAAGCACTAATTGCCACCACCCTCTTGACATTTGTTCTGAGTCAATGAATAACTTCCTTCTTTGTTGTTCAACCAATTCCTGGAATCATACCATTCCAAAGACACCTTTCAGAACTTCAAGTATTTAGCGCCGTAAAACCCACTGCTACCTGCACATGTCCAACCTTCCCGCGATGGACCAATACTGTGACGCTTCATCTACTCATCCAAGAACTGTTTAAAGATTGTAAGCTTTCCCGCCTCAACTATCCTTCAAGGCAATTCATTCCAAAGCCCCACTGCTCTCACAGTGGAAACAAATACCTCAACTCCACATTAATCCGCCTAGTTTTCAACTTAAACATACATCGCCCTTTTCGCGTCCCTGCAAGGAAATGTTCCACCACCAGTTGTGACATAACAGTGGGAGCTAAAACCTGAACAAATCCAAAGATTTACGACTCTGGATTGGATTGTGTATTGCAGACATCTACTTCAGTGGGACTAAAGGTTGCTTAATGCGAACATTGCAGAGACAGAAAAAAAGCAGTTTTAAAATGGCAGTGCACATGTCTTCTGAGAACAAGAAGAGGATACTGCGGACAGAGATTTACTTTACAATTAACTCAGTGTTGTTCCTGCACGAGGAGTAGTTGGTGGAGTCAGAGCAGAGAAAGATCTTGGTATGGAATAATCAAATAATTCACTCGACACCCAGAAATTCATGTCTAAAATCAAAGCGTTTATTGAAGCTACACTGATGGTAAGAAACTCTTAGTAAATACAAAGGGCTTCTTCTGCAAACAAGAA
>NW_025169812.1:0-1757 GCF_004010195.1 Chiloscyllium plagiosum | reverse complement strand
AGTGTCATAGTATGTCTCAGAGAGTGTCACAGTTTACTTCAGAGAATCAGAGAGTGTCAGGGAGTGTCACAGTGTGTCATACTGTGTCTCAGAGAGTGTCAGTGTTTGTCTCAGAGAATGTCACAGTCTGTCAGAGAGTGTTACAGAGTGACTCAGAGAGTGCCAGAGAGGGTCAGCAATTGTCTCAGGGAGGGGCACAGTCTGTCAGAGAGTGTTACAGTGTGTCTCAGAGAGTGACAGAGTGATTCAGAGCGTGTCATAGTGTGACTCAGAGAGTGTCTGAGAGTGACAGTGTCTCTGAGAATGTCACCGTGTGACAGAGAGTGTCGTAGTGTGTCACAGTGTGGTTCAGAGTGTGTCAGGGAGAGTCTGAGAATGTCATAATGTGTCACACTATATCTCAGAGAGTGTCAGAGAGTCAGAGAGTGTCTCACTCTGTATCAGAGAGTGTCAGAGAGAGTCAGAAAGTGTCACAGTGTCCCACAGAATGTCACATTCAGAGAGAGTCAGAAAGTGTCACAGTGTGTCTCAGAGTGAGTCAGAGAGTGTCACAGTGTGTCGCAATCTGTCAGAGAGAGTTACAGTATGTGTCAGAGAGTGTGAGAGAGAGTCAGAAAATGTCACAGTGTGTCACACTGTGTCTCAGAGAGTGACCGAGTGTCTCAGAGAGAGGCAGGGAGTGTCACAGTGTATCTCAGAGAGTGTCACAGTGTGTCTCTGAGGGTCAGAGAGAGACAGACAGAATGTGTCACAGTACATCTCAGAGAGGGTCACAGTGTCTCAGAGAATGTCACCGTGTGTCAGAGAGTGTCACAGTCGATCAGAGAGTGTCCCAGTGTGTCTCAGAGATTGTCACAGTGTGTTTCAGAGAGTGTCAGAGAGAGTCAGAGAGTGTCACAGTGTGTCTCAGAAAGTGTTGAAGTGAGTCAAACAGTGTCATAGTGTGTCTCAGGGTGTCAGAGAGAGTCAGAGACTGTCACAGTGTGTCTCAGAGAATCAGTGAGTGTCACAGTCTGTCACAGTCTGTCAGGGATTGTCACAGTGTGCCTCAGAGCGTGTCAGAGAAAGTCAGAGAATGTCACAGTGTGTCATAGACTGTCAGAAAGTGTCACAGTTTGTCTCAGAGCATCGGAGAGAGTCCGAATTTGTTGCAGTGTGTCTCAGCAAGTGTCACAGTATGTCACAGTCTGTCAGAGAAAGTTACAGTGTATTTCAGAGTGTATCAGAGAGAGTCAGAAAGTGACACAGTGTGTCATACTGTGTCTCCGAGACTGTCAGAGAGTGTCACAGTCCGTGAGAGAGTGTTGCAGTGTGTCTCAGAGATTGACAGAAGAAGTCAGAGTGTCACATTGTGCTTCAGTGTCAGAGAGCGTCACAGTCTGTCTCAGAGAGTGTCAGAGAGAGACAGAAAGTGTCACAGTGTGTCTCAGAGAGTGTCACAGTGTCTCACAGAATGTCACAGAGTGTCAGATAGCATCGCAGAGTGTCACAGTCTGTCAGAGAGTGTGACAGTGTGTTTCAGAGATTGTCAGAGAGAGTCAGAAGTGTCACAGTGTGTCTAAGTGAGTGTCAGGGTATGTCGCAGTATGTCACAGTCTATCAGAGATTGTCACAGTGTGTTTCAGAGCGAGTCGGAGAGTGTTACACTGTATCTCAGAGAGGTTCAGAGAGGGCCAGAGAGTGTCACAGTGTATCTCAGAGAGTGTCACAGGGTGTCTCAGAGAGTCAGAGAGTGCCAGAAAGTGTCACCGTTTGTC
>NW_025169811.1:0-1757 GCF_004010195.1 Chiloscyllium plagiosum | reverse complement strand
GGCGAATGGTGCTGAACATTGTGCAATATTTGGTGAACATCCTGACTTCTGACCTGATGACTGAGGGAAGGTCATTGATGAAGCAGCTGAAGATGGTTGGGGTCTAAGACACTCCCCTGAGGGACTCCTGCAGAGATGTCCTGGAGCTGAGATGACTGACCTCCAACAACCTCGACCATCTTCCTGTGTACCAGGTATGACCCCAACCAGTGGAGAGCTTACCCCCTGATACCCATTGATTCCAGTTTTGCCAGGGCTCCTTGATGCCACCCTCGGTCGAATGCAGCCTTGATGTCAAGGGCCGTCCCTCTCCCCTCACCCTCTGGAATTCAGCTCTTTTGTCCATGTTTGACCCAAGGCTGTAATGAGGTCAGGAGCTGAGTGACCCTGGTGTAACCCAAACTGGGCATCACTGAGCAGGTCATTGCTGAGCAGGTGCTGCAGCTGAGGAGCAGGAGAATCGACGTTTCAGGCGTGAGCTCTTCAACAGGAATTTAAATTCAATTAATAAATCTGGAATTGAAATCTCAGGAATGATACCATCACTAAAACCACCATCAATTGTTGGAAAAGCCCATCTGGTTCACTAATGTCCTTAAGGGAAGGAAATCTGCCATCCTTACCTGGTCTGGCTTACGTGTGACTCCAGACCCACAGCAATGTGGGTGACTTTTAACTTCCCTTTGAAATGGCCCAGGAAGCCAGTCAGTTCCGGGGCAATTAGGGATATGTAACAAATGGCAGCCTGACTGGCAACTCTTACATCCCAAGGAAAAAATAAATAAAAAGATCAATATAGAAAAAATGCAAATGGAAAGTTTAAGGGGGATACACGCGGTAAGTACTTCACACAGAGGGTGGGGGGGCGTCTGGAACGCGTTGCCAGCAGAGGTGGTAGAGGCAGGCACGGTAGATTCATTTAAGATGTGTCTGGACAGATGCAGGAGTAGGTGGGGAACAGGGGGATACAGATGCTTAGGAATTGACCGACAGGTTTAAACAGTAAATTTCAGGCTTGGAGGGCCGAAGGGCCTGTTCCTGGGCTGTAAGTTTTCTTTGTTCTTTGTTCTTTGTCTAAACTAATATCAGCAGTTGATCAGGTAAACATAGAGAGAACATTTCCTCTGGTGAGTGAATTCGGATCAATTGGACAAAATCTTAAAGATAGAGCTAAGGGAATCATCAGGAAATATTTCACTCGACAAAGTGGAAATCTGAAATATTTTTAAATTCTGGTTTATAAATTGATTGGCTTTCTCCTGTTTCAATCAAACTGTGATTTCAATTATGACTTGAGCTTTTTTTGAGAGAAAGTGACCCTCGGGCATCTGTCTGTGTGGGGTTTGCAATTCTCCCCGTGTCTGTGTGGGTTTCTTCCGGGTACTCCGGTTTCCTCCCACAGTCCAAAGATGTGCAGGTTAGGGTGGATTGGCCATGCTAAATTGCCCATAGTGTTCAGGGATGTGTAGGTTAGGGTAGATTGACCATGCTAAATTGCCCATAGAGTCCAGGGATGTGCAGGTTAGGGTGGATTGGCCATGCTAAATTGCCCATAGTGTTCAGGGATGTGTAGGTTAGGGTGGATTTGCCATGCAAAATTGCCCATAGTGTCCAGGGATGTGTAGGTTAGGGTGGATTGGCCATGCTAAATTTTCCATAGTGTTCAGGGATGTGCAGGTTAGGGTAGATTGGCCATGCAAAATTGCCCATAGTGTTCAGGGATGTGTACATAGAACATAGAACAATACAGCACAGAA
>NW_025169810.1:0-1757 GCF_004010195.1 Chiloscyllium plagiosum | reverse complement strand
TCCAATCCAATCAGTCCCCACATCCGAATCATTCGATATAGTTGTTGATCTGGCACTGATCTCTCACGAACTCCACCACGTTAAAGCTTTCCAAATTGAAAACAAACATCAATCCTTACTGTCGATTTCCTGATAGTTACTCAGGGTTCCCTGTTTCTGTGTAGCAGCTTAGAAAGGTCGGATGGCCTCCTCATGTACTGTGTAATGTACTCAAATGGCTGAATGACTTTATCATCTTCCTTTGTAAATTCTTAGAGGCAAGAAGGTCTCCTCGTGTCTCATTGCTGACGGGCTGAATTGGAACTTCCTTTCCTTCTGTAACAGAATCGAAGGTTTGAGTGAGAGAACAAGGCATGGGTTAGGAACAGCAGGTGGCCATTCAGCCTTTCGCGCCTGCTGCTCCATTCAGAATGCGCATTGTTGATGTGATTGTAACTAAACATCCTTTTCCTGCCTGTTCCCCAATAAGCATAGATTCTTTTGTTCATCAATGATCTATGGAACTCAATTTTGAATGTTTTTATTCACCCAGTCTTCACTGCTGCTTGGGAGTGGGAACACTACAGATCACAAAACCCTAACGAGAAAGGAACATCCCTGTCTCAGTCATAAATGGAAATGCCCTAATTCTTAAAATGTGTCCCCCTCTAGCCAATCACCAATCTTTTAACACAGCGACACAACAATTAGAAACTGATATAGGCCATTTAAAACTCGAACCTGTCCACATTTCCTTTAAATACTGACAATCAAATACTTACCAAATTTAGCCTCAACTGAGGTTAGATGAACTCCAGATACCATAAGCTCAGAAGAGAGTAGGAAATTGGAACATAGAACAGTGCAGCACAGCACAGCCCTTCAGCCTTCGATGTTGTGTCAACCTTTTTATCCTAGTCTAAGACTAAACTAAATTTCATACCTTTCATTTTATTATCATCCATGTGTCTATCCAAGAGTTGCTTAAATGTCCCTAATGTATCTGATTCTACGAGCACCGCTGGCTGTGCATTCCATGCACCTACCACTATCTGTAGAAAGAAAATACTGTCTCTGGCATCTCCTCTCAGCCTTCCTCCAATCACTTTAAAATTATGCTCCCTGCGTGATAGCCATTTCCACACCGATAAAAAGTCTCCAGTTGTCCACTCCATCTAAGCCTCATCATCTTGCACAACTACATTATGTAGCTCTAATCCTTCCTCACTCCAATGAGAAAAACCTAGCTCCCATAGAAATTCTGCTTAAGACATCCCTTTCTGCACAGGCAACATCCTGGTAAATCTTGTCTGCACCCTCTGGAAAGCTTCCAATTTCTTTCCGTAATGGTGAGACCAGAACTCAATACAATACTTCATGTGTTGTCTAACCAGGGCCTTATAGAGCTATAGCATAATCTCGCAGCTCTTAAACTCAATTTCTCTGTTAACGAAAACCAACTTACCATACTTCTCTTAACACCCCTATCAACTTGAATGGCAACTTGTAGGTACCTAAGGACGTGGAGCCTAAGATCCTTCTGTTTCTCCACACGGCCAAGAATGCTACTTTTGACCATGTAATCTGCATTTGAACTCGATCTTCCAAAATGAATCACTTCAGAAAATGGGAAATTGGAGCAGAATTAAGCCATTTAGCCAATTGGTTCTGCTGTGCCGTTTGAATACGGGTGAAACGTTTCTCAGCCGCATTCTTCTGCCTTTGCCAATTGATCAAATGGTTCACTTATTAATGAATAACGTATTTATCTCTATCTT
>NW_025169809.1:0-1757 GCF_004010195.1 Chiloscyllium plagiosum | reverse complement strand
ATGACCCACGCAGGACACGCAATGACCCACGCACGACACTCATGACCCACGCAGGGCACTCAATGACCACACAGGACACTCAGGACCCTCGCAGGACACTCAGTGACCCACACAGGACACTCAGGACACACACAGGACACACAATGACCTATGCAGGACACTCAGGACCCACGTAGGGCACTCAATGACCCGCACAGGACACTCAACGACCCATGCAGGACACTCAATTACCCTCACAGGACACTTAGGACCCACGCAGGACACTCAATGACCCACGCAGGACACTCATGACTGACGCAGGACACTCAATGACACACGCACGACACTCGATGACCCACGCAGGACACTCATATCCCACGCAGGAACACAATGACCCACACAGGACACTCAATGACGCACGCAGGACACTAATGACCCACGCAGGACACTCAATGACCCACGCAGGACACTCAATGACCCACGCAGGACACTCAATGACCCACACAGGACACTCATGACCCACACACGACATTCAATGACCCACGCAGGACACTCAGGACCCACGCACGACACTCATGACCCAGGCAGGACACTCAATGACCCACACAGGACACTCATGACCCACGCAGAATTTCCATGACACACGCAGGACACTCAATGTCCCACACAGGACACTCAATAACACACGCAGGACACGCAATGACCCCTCCATGACCCACGCAGGATTTCCATGACCCACGCAGGACACTCAATGTCCCACATAGGACACTCAATAACACACGCAGGACACGCAATGACCCACGCAGGACACTCATGACCCACACAGGACACTCATGACCCACACACGACACTCAATGACCCACGCAGGACACTCAATGACCCACACAGGACACTCAGGACACACGCAGGTAACCCAATCACCCACGCAGGGCACTCAATGGCCCACACAGGACTCTCAATGACCCACGCAGGTCACTCAATGACCCACGCAGGACCCTCATGGCCCTCGCAGGACACTCAATGACCCACGCAGGACACAATGACCCACGCAGGACACTCATGAACCACACAGGACACTCAATGACCCACACAGGACACTCAAAGACCCACGCAGGACACTGAATGACCTACACAGGACACTCATGACCCACGCAGGACACTCAATGATCCACACAGGACACCCAATGACCCACGCAGAACACTCAGGACCCATGCAGGACACTCAATGACCCACACAGCACGTTCAGGACCCACGCAGGACACTCAATGACCCACACCGGACTCTCAGGACCCACGCAGGACACTCAATGATCCACACACGACACTCAGGAACCACGCAGGACACTCAATGAACCACGCAGGACACTCAATGACCCACCCAGGACACTCAATGACGCACAAAGGACACTCAGGACCCTTGCAGGACACTCAATGACCAACGCAGGACACTCAGGACCCACGCAGGACAGTCAATGACCCACGCAGGACGCTCAATGACCCACACAGGACACTCAATAACCCACACAGGACACACAGGACCCACGCAGGACACTCAATGACCCACACAGGACACTCAGGACCGACGCAGGTAACCCAACCACCCACGCAGGACACTCAATGACCCATACAGGACACTCAATGACCCACACAGGACACTCAATGACACACGCAGGACACTCATGACCCCCGCAGGACACTCAATGACCCACACAGGACACTCATGACCCACGCAGGACGCGCAATGTCCCACACAGGACACTCAATGACCCACACTGGAC
>NW_025169808.1:0-1757 GCF_004010195.1 Chiloscyllium plagiosum | reverse complement strand
TTCTGATGCATTTTTATGTTTGAGGGGCAAAATTGATTTCTAAATTTGTTTTTTTAAATATATTTCCGATTAATGCAACGAACATTTGGAAAAGGCTTTTCTAATAACAGTTTCAGCTAAGCCGGCAACTCAAAATGTTGCTTTTTTCTTTGACATCTGGAGTGACTTTGCTGAAAATATAAATGCTTCAGAATTGATTGCACCGATTTTAATTCGTGGTAATTGTGTTGGAAAGAATTGGCTGTGCAGAAGCTTCCCTTTTGGATAGAACATTTCCCTGGAGAAACACCGGCCACTTTTACCAACAATGATTTACTCCTTGATCACCAGCAATTTGCCTGAAAAGTTCCACTCTTTTACAGTGAGAGCATATCATTGTCACTGACACAGTTACATCTTCAGCACCAATCTTTGTCCATCTTGTGGTGACACAGTCTGCGGACAAACGGCGTCTAGCGAGCGTGAACTCGCTGTCGTGTGTGCAGGCTGGGTAATGCAGTGAATCATACCCCTCACTGGCTACTTACTCTGGCTATTGAGGGAGTGCAGTGTAGGTTCACGAGGTCAATTCCTGGAATGGCGGGACTACCTTACGCTGAAAGACTGGAACGACTGGGCTTGTATACCTTTGAGTACAGAATACTGAGAGGGCATCCGATTGAGTCATATAAGATTATTAAATGATTGGACTCTCTGGAGGCAGGAAACATGTTTCCGCTGATGGGTGAGTGGCGAACCAGAGGACACAGCTTAAAAATGGGGGGTAGACCAATTCGGTCAGAGATGAGGAGAAACTTCTTCACCCAGACAGTGGTGGCTGTGTGGAATGCTCTGCTCCAGAAGGCAGTGGAGGCCCAGATTCTGGATTTCTTAAAGAAAGAGTTCGATAGAGCTCTCAAGGATAGTGGAATCAAGGGTTACAGAGATAAGGCAGGAACAGGATACTGATTAAGTATGATCAGCCATGTTCATATTGACTTATGGTGCAGGACCGAAGGGCAGAATAGCCTACTCCTGCACCTATTGTCTGTTGTCTATTGTCACTGAAAACAGGGCAACGGACTCCCCGCAGTGCGGACTTACTCGTGTCTCTGAAAGGGGGTAAATATGTGAATCACTTCCCACACTGAGAGTAGGTGAACAGCTTTTCCCCAGTGTGAACCCGCTGGTCAATAAACAAGCCAGATGACTGAGCAAATCCTTTCCAACAATCACAGCGAGTGCACGGCCTCTTCTCAGGGTGAATTCGCTTGTTTCTCATCACGTTAGGTGAACTGGTGAATTCCTTCCCAGAATCAGATTAGGAACGCCCTCCTCCTGTTGCAAACTTGCTTGTGTGTCAGCGGAGCGGATGTATCAGCGAGTCCCTTCGCACTGTCAGAGTTGCATGGCCTGTCCACAGCGTGAAACTTCTGGTGTGTCAGCAGATTGGAGATAGCACTGAATCCTTTCTCACACACAAAACAGGTGAAAAGCCTCTCCCCAGTGTGTTTTCGTGCATGAATCACAAGAGCTGATGGATAACAGACTCCCTTCCCACAATGCATACATTTCCAGGCTTTATTCATGCTGAAATTGTTCGCATTCTCTCTCCAGATTTAACAATCAATTGAAACCTCGTCCAAACATAGAACATGTGAATGGTCTGTCTCTGGTGTGAATTGTGCAATTTTCTTTTAAGGCTGTTTTAAGTTTTTCTCACTCTCCGCGCATTGAAACACTCCCACAAGGATGTGTATGTATCATAATGTTTCAGT
>NW_025169807.1:0-1757 GCF_004010195.1 Chiloscyllium plagiosum | reverse complement strand
CACACACACACCCAGTCCGTGGTGTCACAGCTTCCATGCTCTGCAGCCTCTGCTCCATTTGTTGTTCATGTTACACACCCTGATGCTGTAACTATAGTCCCATGCTCCATCCAGAGTTGGGTCACCAAATCCTCTGGTCTCCCTGAATGTCTGAGGCAGCTCACAGCACAACCTCCAGCAAACCATCCCAGCCCCTCCATTAACTTTTCAATAACAGGAGACAATCAGACTTCCCTCCGCTAAAAGTGAGATATCTACTCTTTTATAATTATACTTCAGGGTCCGCCTCTTGTTTCTTACAACGTGATCAGCTGAGAGGGACAAACACAGGCGTTCAGTGGACAAAAACAGACCAAGTTTTAAAGACATGAGTCAAAGATGCTGAAACTCCCTGTCCAACATGGAGGATCATATGGGAAACTCCAGCAAGTGAACATCAGCCCAGCACACACACCGCTGTCCAACATGGAGCACGACGTGGGACACACCGAGAAGTGAACAGCTGCCCTGCACACACACACACCTCTTCATGAAGAACCTCAAGGGACATACCAGGAAGTGAACAACAGCCCCGCACAGACTCCCCTGTCCAAGGAGAAACACATGGGACACAGCGGGAAGTGAGCAATAGCCTGACACACGCCATTACATTATTCCTGAACTTCATAATGCCAGTATTCGATACAATGCACAACCAAAAACCAAGGCCAGTGAAAGCTACAGATGGACAGAGCGATTCACATTAAAGATTGAAACGGACAATTCAGACAGAAACAGAGCATGTTGTTGAAATCTAAGAAAAAAAAGGAGTGGGTCTATCTGGAGCAGCGAGACCTTGGTGGCTCAAGTCACAAGAATGAGAACATGGAATAAACGCATTTCCAGATCAGCTGACAAAATTTGTTCCACTAAGTTCTGAATTTGCCGAACAGAACAAACGCAGAAACAATACACTGGGATAAGTAGACAATCCACCATGGAGAGCAGCGCAGCTTATGCCAGTGTATTGCTCAGTAAACCGGACTATCTGGCCAACTTGGGGAGCGGTGCATCTGTACCAGTGTATTGCTCAGTAAACTGGACTACCTGAGCTGGAAATGTGTTGCTGGAAAAGCGCAGCAGGTCAGGCAGCATCCTGAAGAAGGGCTTATGCCCGAAACGTCGATTCTCCTGTTCCCTGGATGCTGCCTGACCTGCTGCGTTTTTCCAGCAACACATTTCCAGCTCTGATCTCCAGCATCTGCAGACCTCACTTTCTCCCCAAACTGGATTACCTGCCCAACTTGGGGAGCTGTGCAGACTATGCTAAAGTATTGCTCGGTAAGGTGGGCTATCTGGCCAGCATGGGGAGCTGTGCAGACTATGCTCGTGTATTCCTCGGTAAGGTGGGCTATCTGGCCAGCATGGGGAGCTGTGCAGACTATGTAGTGTATTGTGCCTGACCTGCTGCGCTTTTCCAGCAACACATTTCCAGCTCTGATCTCCAGCATCTGCAGACCTCACTTTCTCCCCAAACTGGACTACCTGCCCAACTTGGGGAGCTGTGCAGACTATGCTAGTGTATTGCTCGGTAAGGTGGGCTATCTGGCCGGCATGGGGTGCTGTGCAGAGTATGCTAGTGTATTGCTCGGTAAGGTGGGCTATCTGGCCAGCATGGGGAGCTGTGCAGATTATGCTAGTGTATTGCTCAGTAAGCTGGACCAGCTGCCCAGCATGGCAGTATCGACAAGCTTTGCCAGTATATTGCTACTACATTT
>NW_025169806.1:0-1757 GCF_004010195.1 Chiloscyllium plagiosum | reverse complement strand
CAGTGCAGAGCTCCCTCAGTATTGCCCTTCCATTAGTGCAGTGCTCCCTCAGTACTGTCCATCCATCAGTGCAGAGCTCCCTCAGTACTGTCCCTCAATCAGTGCAGTGCTCCCACAGTACTGTCCTTCCATCAGTGCAGACCTCCCTCAGTACTATCCCTCCATTAGTGCAGACCTCCCTCAGTACTATCCCTCTATCAGTGTAGAGCTCCCTCAGTACTGTCCCTCCATCAGTGCAGAGCTCCCACAGTGCTGTCCCTCCATCAGTGCAGAGCTCCCTCAGTACTGCCCTTCCATTAGTGCAGTGCTCCTTCAGTACTGTCGCTCTATCAGTGTGGCGCTCCCTCAGCTCTGCCCTTCCATCAGTGCAGTGCTCACTCAGTACTGTCCCTCCATCAGTGCAGAGCTCCCTCAATACTGCCCTTCCATTAGTGCAATGCTCCCTCAGTTCTCTCCCTCCATTAGCGCAGTGCTCCCTCAGTACTGTTCCTCAATCAGTGCAGAGCTCCTCTCAGTACTGTCCCTCCATCAGTGGAGAGCTCCCTCAGTGCTGTCCCTCCATCAGTGCAGAGCTCGCTCAGTACTGTCCTTCCATTAGTGCAGTGCTCCCTCAGTACGGTCCCTCCATCAGTGCAAAAACACCCTTAGTACTGTCCCTCCAACAGTACGGCGCTCCCTCAGTATTGTCCTTCTATTAGTGCAGTGATCCCTCAGTACTGTCGCTCCATCAGTGCAGAGCTCCCTCAGTCCTGTCCCTCGAACAATGCAGTTCTCCCTCAATACTGTCCCTCCATCAGTGCAGTGCTCCCTCATTACTGTCCCTCCATCAGTGCGGTACTCCCTCAGTACTGTCCCTCCATCAGTGCAGAGCTCCCTCAGTACTGTCCCTCCATCAGTGCAGTGCAACCTCAGTACTGTCCCTCCATCAGTGCAGAGCTCCCTCAGTACTGTCCCTCAATGAGTGCAGTGCTCCCTCACTACTGTCCCTCCATTAGTGCAAGGCTCCCTCAGTACTGTCCCTCCATCAGTGCAGTGCTCCCTCAGTACAATCCCTCCATCAGTGCAGTGCTCCCTCAGTACTGTCCCTCCATCAGTGCAGTGCTCCCTCAGTACTGTCCCTCCATCAGTGCAGTGCTCCCTCAGTACTCTCCCTCCATCAGTGCAGAGCTGCCTCCGTTCTCTCCCTCCATTAGTGTAGAGCACCCTCAGTTCTTTCCCTCCATCAGTGCAGTTCTCCCTCAGTACTGTCCCTCCATCAGTGCAGTGCTCCCTCAGTACTATCCCTCCATCAGTGCAGAGCACCCTCAGTACTGTCCCTCCATCACTGCAGACCTCCCTCAGTACTGACCCTCCATCAGTGCAGTGCTCCCTCAGTACTGTCCCTCCATCTGTGCAAATCTCCCTCAGTACTGTCCCTCCATCAGTGCAGTGCTCCATCAGTACAGCCCCTCCATCAGTGCAGATCTCCCTCAGTACTGTCCCTCCATCAGTGCAGTGCTCCCTCTGTCCTGTCCCTCCATCAGTGCAGTGCTCCCACAGTCCTGTCCCTCCATCAGTGCAGTTCTCCCTCAGTATTGTCCCTCCATCAGTGCAGTGCTCCCTCAGTACTATCCCTCCATCAGTGCAGAGCACCCTCAGTACTGTCCCTCCATCAGTGCAGACCTCCCTCAGTCCTGACCCTCCATCAGTGCAGTGCTCCCTCAGTACTGTCCCACCATCAGTGCAGAGCTCCATCAGTACTGTCCCTCCATCAGTGC
>NW_025169805.1:0-1757 GCF_004010195.1 Chiloscyllium plagiosum | reverse complement strand
AATCTATTGCCATTGTACTCAGTCCTTCTCTATCGCTCTTTATAGTGTAGAATCACTCACAATTGAAGGTCCAGGCTGGTAGAGAGACGCCGGATATACAAATCATCACCGTCTTTGACGAGAAGCCTGCTGAGCTGGAAATGATGTCAGTGACCAGTCCTGCACTGATGGGAAGGTAGGAATTTCTCAAGAAGCTGATGAGGAACATAGCTGCCTGTGCTTCTCAGGCTGTCTCACACATTGGTTTAACTAAAAGATGATGCATCTCCACCAATGAATTATTTCTCATCTCCTCCACAGAACCAGTGGCATACAGGAAAATAAAGGTGCCTGACCTGCCCCAGTAGCAGCCACCACTTCAATCAGCTGCCAGGATGGTGTCTCCGGATATCCCAAAGGATCGACTCGTGCCATTCACCCAGACACTCCAGCACCACAGAGTCATTCATCTCAGTGGGAATCAAGGGGCAAAACTCTGCTCTTTGGAGTCATACCTGGCACATGTAGCAGCCACCACTTCAATCAGCTGCCAGGATGGTGTCTCCGGATATCCCAAAGGATCGACTCGTGCCATTCACCCAGACACTCTAGCACCACAGAGTCATTCATCTCAGTGGGAATCAAGGGGCAAACACTCTGCTCTTTGGAGTCATACCTGGCACATCGGAAGATGGCTGTAGTTGCTGGAGGTCAGTCAGCTCAGCTCCAGCTCATCTCTGCAGGAGTTCCTCAGGGTAATTTCCTAGGCCCAACCATCTTCAGCTGCTTCATAATAACTTTCCCTCTGTCATAATGTCAGAAGTGAAAGTTTTTGCCAATGATTGCACAATGTTCAGCACCATTCGCAACCCCTCAGACAATAAATTAGTCATTGTGCGAATGCAACAAGATCTGGATAATATCCAGCTTGGGTTTACAAGTGACAAGTTACATTCACACCACACAAATGACAAGCAGAGACCATCTCCAATAAGAGAGAATCTAACTATCAGGCTTGGACATTCTATAGCGTTACCATCACTGAATCCCCATATTTCAACATCCTGGGGGATACCTTCTACAAGCCGAAGTCCCCACCTGCTTCAAGAGGACCACCATCATCCCAGTACCGAAGAAAGTACATGCAACATGCCTTAATGACTACCGCCCAGTGGCTCTGACCTCAATAATCATGAAGTGCTTCAAGAGGCTAGTCATGGCCCACATCAGCTCTAGTCTCCCAGCCGACCTCGATCCCCTGCAATTTGCCGACCAACACAACACGACCACAGCAGATGCCTCATCCCTGGAACATCCAGACACCTGCATCAGACTCCTACTCATTGACTACAGCTCTGCCTTCAACACCATTATGCCCCCCTCCACCTCCCCCACCCCCACCCCCTCACTAGACTGATCTCAAACCTCCGAGACATTGGTCTCAACTCTGGCCTCTGAAACTGGATCTTTAGCTTCCTGTCCCACAGACCACAATCACTTCAGATAGACAACTGTACCTTTTCCATAACAACCTTCATTGCTCGAGCCCCTTAAGGATGCAGTCTCCTATGGTGAGGACAGTGCAGGAGAGAGAGAGAGAGAGAGAGAGAGAGAGAGAGAGAACCTGCACAGTTACCGCCTTTGCTGTTGGAATTCGTGTATCGCTGGCCATCGGAGTGCATCTGGGAAAATTAACAAACAGTGAAATTCACAACTAATCTTGGAGGAACTGTTGGGCGAAGTTTACAGCACAGAATCTGATACGTTAATTGTTGTTT
>NW_025169804.1:0-1757 GCF_004010195.1 Chiloscyllium plagiosum | reverse complement strand
CTATAGAATTTCACACTGTCCAATTTCACTATAGAGTATCACTCTGTCGAACTTCACTATACAAAACCAGACTGTCGAACTTCACTATAGAATATCACACTGTCGAAGATCACTATAGAATATCACACGGTCGAACTTCACTATACAATATCACACTGTCGAACATCACTATAGAATATCACACTGTCGAAGATCACTATACAATATCACACCGTCGAAGATCACTATAGAATATCACACTGTCGAACTTCATGATACAATATCACACTGTCAAATTTCACTATAGAATATCACACTGTCGAATGTCACGAGAGAATATTACACTGTCGAACTTCACTATACAATATCACACTGTCAAATTTCACTATAGAATATCACACTTTCCAATTACACTATAGAATATCACACTGTCGAATTTCACAATACAATATCACGCTGTCAAACTTCACTACAGAATATCAGGCTGTCGAACTTCACTATACAAAACCACACTGTCGAACTTCACAACATAATATCACACTGTCGAACTTCACTATACAATATCACACTGTCGAACTTCACTATACAATGTCACACTGTCGAAGATCACTATACAATATCACACTGTCGAAGAACACGATAGAATATCACATTGTCGAACATCACTATACAATATCACACTGTCGAATTTCCTAAGAATATCACACTGTCGAAGATCACTATAGAATATCACGGAGTCGAACTTGACTCGAGAATATCACGTAGTCGAAATCACAATAGAAAGTCACGCTGTAGAACTTCACTATGGAATCTCACACTGTCGAACTTCACTATAGAATATCACACTGTCGAACATCACTATACAATATCACACTGTCGGACTTCACTATACAATATCACACTGTCGACTTTCACCATACAAAATCACACTGTCGAACTTCACTATAGAATATCACACTGTCGAACTTCACTACAGAATATCACACTGTCGAAGATCAGGATAGAATATCACACTGTCGAAGATCACTATACAATATTACACTGTTGGAGAACAAGATAGAATATCAGACTGTCGAACTTCACTATACAATATCACACTGTCGACTTTCACCATACAAAATCACACTGTCGAACTTCACTATACAATATCACACTGTCGAACTTCACTATAGAACATCACATTGTCGAACTTCACTATACAATATCACACTGTCGAAGATCACGAAATAATATCACACTGTCGAACTTCACAAGAGAAAATCACACTGTCGAAGATCTCTATAGAATATCACACTGTTAAACTTCACTATAGAATATCAGGCTGTCAAAGATTACGATAGAATATCACACTGTCGAACTTCACTATAGAATATCACACTGTCGAACTTCACGATAGTATATCAATCTGTCGAACCTCACTATAGAATATCACGTTTTCGAACTTCACTATAGAATGTCACACTGTCGAAAATCACTATAGAATATCACATTGTCGAAGATCATGATACAATATCACACTGTCGAAGATCACTATATAATATCACGGTGTCGAACTTCACAATAGAATATCACGCTGTCGAAGATCACTATAGAATATCACGCTGTCGAAGATCACAATAGAATATCACACTGTCGAAGATCACTATAGAATATCACACTGTCAAACTTCATTGCAGAATATCACACTGTCGAACATCACTGTACAATATCACACCGTCGAACTTCACTATAGAATATCACACTGGCGAAGATCACTATAGAATATCACACTGTCGAAC
>NW_025169803.1:0-1757 GCF_004010195.1 Chiloscyllium plagiosum | reverse complement strand
ATACTGCAAACAAGGTCTCGCTCCAGGCTACACCAACCCACACCATTCTGCAACCAGAATCTCGCTCCAGGCTACACCAACCCACACCATACTGCAACCAGAGTCTAACTCCAGGCTACAGCAACTCACACCAAACTGCAGACAAAGTCCCACTCCAGGCTAAACCAACCGACACCATACTGCAGCCAAACTCTCACTCTGGGCTACACCAAATCACCCCATACTGCAGCCAGAGTCGCACTCCAGGCTACACCAACCCACACTATACTGCAGCCAGAGTCTACCTCGTGGCGACACCAACTCACCCCATACTGCAGCCAGAGTCTCACTCCGGGCTACACCAACACACACCATACTGCAACCAGACTCTCGCTCTGGGCTACACAAACCTACACCATACTGCAGCCAAAGTCCCGCAACAGGCTACACCAATCCACACCATACAGCAGGCAGAGTCGCACTCCAGGCTACACCAACCCACACCATATTGCAGCCAGAGTCTCGCTCCGAGCTACACCAACTCACACCTTACTGCAGCCAGAGTCTCCGACCTGCCTACACAAACCCACACATACTGCAGCAAGAGTCTTGTTTCAGGCTACACTACCCCATACCATACAGCAGCAAGAGTCTCACTCCGAGCTACACCACCCCACACCATACTGCAGCCAGAGTTTCACTGCAGGCTACACCACCTCACACCAAACTGCAGCCAAAGTCCCGCTCCAGGCTACACCAACTCACACCATACAGCAGGCAGAGTCTCGCTCCAGTCAACACCAACCCACACCATACTGCAGCCAAAGTCCCGCTCCAGGCTACACCAACTCACACCATACTGCAGCTAGAGACTCGCTCTGGGCTACACAAACCCACGCCATCTTGCAACCAGCGTCTTGCTCCAGACTACACCAACTCACACCATACTGCAGCCAAAGTCCCACTCCAGGCTGCACCAACCCACACCATACTGCAGCCAGAGTCTCACTCCAGGCTACACAAACTCACACCATACTGTAGCCAAAGTCCTGCTCCAGGCTACACAAACCCACACCATGCTGCAGCCAGAGTCTTGCTCTGGGCTACACCAACCCACACAATCTTCCAACCAGCGTCTTGCTCCAGGCTACGCTAACCCACACCATACTGCAGACAGAGTCCCACTCCAGGCTACACCAATTCACACCATATTGCAGCCAAAGTCCTGCTCCAGGCTACACCAACCCACACCATACTGCAGCCAGAATCTCACTCCAGGCTACACCAACCCACACCATATTGGAGACAAAGTCCCGCTCCAGGCTACACCAACCCACACCATACTGCAGCCAGAGCCTCGCTCTGGGCTACACAAACCCACACCATCTTGCAAACAGCGTCTTGCTCCAGGCTACACCAACACACACCATACTGCAGGCAGAGTCTCACTCCGGGCTACACCAACTCACACCATACTGCAGCCAGAGTCTCACTCCACGCTACACCAACCCACACCATTCTGCAGCCAGAGCCTCGCTCGTGGCGACACCAACCCACACCATACAGCAGGCAGAGTCTCACTCCGGACTACACCAACTCACACCATACTGCAGCCAGAGTTTCACTGCAGGCTACACCAACTCACACCATACTGCAGCCAGAGTCTCACTCCAGGCTAACCAACCCACACCATACTGCAGCCAAAGTCTCACTCCAGGCTAACCAACCCACACCATACTGCAGCAAGAGTCTCACTCTGGGCTACACAAACCCACACC
>NW_025169802.1:0-1757 GCF_004010195.1 Chiloscyllium plagiosum | reverse complement strand
TTACAGCATCATCGTCTTCAGTATAAGTTCATCAACAGTGATTTTTCTCACCTATCTCCGTGAACCATCAAAATCTGTTACTGGAGCTCTATAGTATGACCTTGTGCATGCATTACAATACGACGTGAATGACTTAACTGCCAAACTAACGTCCATACTAAACCCCAATCCCACAAGCACACAGAAACAGACACAAGCACACACGGACACACGTAGACACACACACATTCACAAACATACAGACACGTACGCATAATTGGATACACATAGTCGGGCAAACATGGGCACATAAATTGCTTTTCCCTCATGCAATTGAGATAGAAAGGCATAAAATTGGAGCCCCATTTATTTTCACTCACAGCATGGGCTGCAAATCTCTCCATGCTGGTCCGCTATCTCACGCATATATAGTGCCAATGTACTGGTAAATGTGTGTAACACTGCACATGCTGGGCAAAGAGTCCAATTGGCTTAGCAATACAACAGCACATTCTGCAGTGTTCTCCATGATGGACTGTCTCCTAGTCCCAGTGTATGGTGTTTCCGAATTTGATGTAAGAAATCACTTGGGCTGACTTGTCAATGCCTTTATACTAAACTCAGATTCTTGTAAATGAACCCGATAATTTCGAGTTGCTCCAGTTAGTCTCCACACCTCTGCATTTCCCCCATTTTTCGTGAACTTGCTCTCAGTTCATTAATTGTCTCTTTTTTCGTTACTGTTTACCTTTCGGTCCCTATGTCTCTTTACTTGCACTTATTTTTTTTTAATATTTCCCTCGTCTATCGGGTTCTAGAATTGTGAAGCACAGAGACAATGCAATGATGTGTGATGAGGTGTCGTTCACATTCCGGCGTGTACCATGTGAGGCTCCATGGGGGGGATGTGGTTTCAGCAGGATGAGAAACTTCTTTAAAACTTGTTCTGTGCCTGTACACTGAACGTCTGCATCTCTCTCTCTTAGCTCATTGTCCAGTAAAGAACACAATATAGCCGCTCCCATATTTTGTTACATTGCCAGACATCCAACTTGTAGCGGAATGGCTTCTGATTGACTCCAGTTATTGAAACCTTAGTGGAAGTGCTGGGCATGGGTTGCTGGAATTATGCTGTGACTGGCCTCATGGACACCTGAGGATTTGTTCACCCAAATATGGACTGAGTCTGTGTACTGTAGTTACAGCATCTGAATCTGCAACAAGAATAGAAAATAGAGTCAGGGAGTCAAGAGAGTGGAAGCTCTGAACACGCGAATTGTCATGGAGTTATACACACGGTATAGCAGAGCACAATAACAGAGAATCTGATTCAATTTGAGCATGCCGGCCACATTCTCTGCTCTGGCTTAGACGAATTTGCTGTCATTTGGCTTGTATTCCGGTATAACCTTTCTGTTCATTTTCCCATCCATGTGCCTTTTAAATGTTGTAACTGTTCACATGTCTGCAAACTTATTAACCTTGTCTCCTATATTCACGTCCGAATCATTCATGTAAATGACAAAATGTTGTGCCCTCAGCACCTATCTTTGTGGCATATCGCTCGTCACCTCCAGTGCGCAATTTCGACAAACAACCTCTGTCTTCTACCCGGGTAGCTGGAGAATCGACGTTTAGGACAGAAGCCCATCATTAGGAGAGAGTGAATTCTTTGCTTCCCCAGAAATACAATGTCAACTCTGATATCCAGCATTTCCAACGCCTCGCTTTCTCCTCTGCATGCGACCGTCAAGCCAATTTTATTCAAATGGCTAGTT
>NW_025169801.1:0-1757 GCF_004010195.1 Chiloscyllium plagiosum | reverse complement strand
GGAAAGGGGAAGGAGAATCTCCTCAGAATCCAAAGCACGACTGCCTCGACATTATTGAATATCAAACTAAGGTCTGCATGGACCTGAGAGATGTTCCGCTTCGAGTAGGAGCCTGACTTTTTATAGATGGATCATCCCGGGTGACTGAAGGGAAAAGACATAATGGGTATGCAGTCGTAGATGGGACAAACGGTAGTGTGGTGGAGGCAGGAAGGTTGCCAAATGGGTGGCCAGCTCAGACTGCGAACTCTATGCGTTGGAAATCGCCCTTAGGGCATTAGAAAATAAAGAGGGAGCAGCAGACAGTGACTCTAAATATGCATTTGGTGTTGTGCAAACTTTTGGAAAGATATGGCAGGAAAGAGGACTGATCAATAGCCGGGGGAAGGAATTAGCAAATGAGGAGTTGATTAAACGGGTCTTGGCGTCCCTATTACTCACCCCCCACCACGAGAAATAGCGGTAGTGCATGTAAATGGTCATCAGAAAGGAAATGACCCAGAAATAAGGGGGAATAGATCAGCCGATGAAGTGGCTAGGGAAGCCGCCCTGAACCCACAAGGGGTGCTGATTAATTCCCTAATACCTATTGTCCCTGATCCCCTATATTTACTGAACGAGAAGAAAAATAATTGAAAGATTTTGGGGCTGCAAAAAACAGCAGACGGGCAATGGATGTTACCTGATGGACGGGAAATGTTGAGCAAAATGATGTTGCGAGACATTATGGCTGTCCTACATCAAGTCAGCCATTGGGGAGTACAAGCAACGTATCTTTTAGTTCTTAGGGAATACGGATGTAAAGGAATATATACAATTGCTAAACAAATATGTGAGGAATGTATAATATGCAGAAAGGTAAATAAGAAAGTCTTGAGAAAATAGACCCTGGGTGGAAGAGACCCAGGATTCAGACCCTTCCAGAGTATACAAGTAGATTATACTGAACTACCCAGAGCAGGAAGACTAAAATATATGCTGGTCATAGTAGATCAACTATCTGGTTGGGTTGAGGGATACCCCCTAGCTACCGCCACTGCGAGTGTGGTGTCTGAAACAATATTAGAGCACATAATTCCCCGATATGGGCCAGTGAACGGTATAGAATCCGACCAAGGAACTCATTTTGCCTCTAAAGTGTTACAGGAGATAATGAAAAGGTTGGGAATTTCCTGGGAGTTCCATGCTCCATGGAACCCAACATCATCAGGAAGGGTTGAGAGAACGAACCAAACACTCAAACGACAGCTCACTAAATTGATAATAGAAACCAGACTCCCTTGGACCAAATGTTTACCTATAGCTCTCTTGCGAGTACGAACAGACCCAAGGAAAGATTTGGGACTATCCCCTGTGAAATCTTATTTGGATTACCTTACCTGGGAACGAACGGAGAATTGACAATTCCCGAAACTAAGGACTTGTTCTAAATAAATATATACTGGGCTTGTCCGCCTCTTTGTCTCTCCTCAGGAAACAGAGTTTATTGGCACAGACTCCGCCCCTTGAATTCACCATTCACCCCATGCGGCCAGGAGATTGGGTCGTGGCAAAATCATGGACAGAGACTAAATTGCAGCCGGACTGGGAAGGGCTGTATCAGGATGCTTTGATTACCGAAACGACAGTAAGGACAGCGGAGAAAGGCTGGACTCACTACACTCGGGCCAGTGAAATCTCCAGTTGAGGAAGAAGTCTGGACAGCCGAATCAACGCAAGACGCACTGAAACTCAGGCTGAAGAGACTTAGAGTAACT
>NW_025169800.1:0-1757 GCF_004010195.1 Chiloscyllium plagiosum | reverse complement strand
GTTCAACCTGGATAAATGCAAAGTAATGCATTTCAGAAGGTCAAATTCGAATCCTGAATATAGCATTAAAGACAGGATTCTTGGCAGTGTGGAGGAACAGAGAGATCTGGGTGCACAAGTGCATAGATCCCTCAACGTTGCCACCCAAGTGGATAGAGTGTCAAGAAAGCATATGGTGTTTTGGCTTTCATTAATAGGGGGATCTAGTTTAAGAGCCGTGAGGTTTTGCTGAAGCTCTACAAGTCCTAGTGAGACCACACTTGGAATATTGTGTCCAGTTGTGGACGCCCTACTATTGGAAAGCTCAGAGGTTTTGGAGAGGTTGCAAAGAAGGTTTACCAGGATGCTGCCTGGATTGGAGGGCTTGCTTTATGAAGAAAGGTTGAACGAGCTTGGATCTTTCTCTCTGGAGACAAGGAGGAGAGAGGAGAGCTGATCCAGGTGTACAAAATAATGAGAGGAATAGATAGTGTCAATACCCAGAGACTTTTCCCCAGGGCAGGAGTGACTAGTACGAGAAGTCATAGTTTGAAGATATTAGGAGGAAGGTAAAAGGGAGACGTCAGAGGTAGATTCTTTATGCAGAGATGTGTGAATGCATGGAATGCATTGCCAGCTCTGATGGTGAAAGCAAAGTCATTGGGGACATTTAAGCGACTGTTGATCATGCACATGGATAGCCGTGAGTTGAGGGGTGCGTAGGTTAACTTACTACATTTTACATTAGGATTAAATCTCGGGACAACATCGTGGCCCACAGTGCCTGTCCTGTGCTGTACTGCTCTCTGTTCTATGTTCTATTTAGTATATTTAAAACAGTCTCAGACAAGTTTTGATTGACAAGGGGATCAAAGATTATTGAGAGGAAGCAGGAAAATGGGGCTGAAAATCTGTCAGTCGTGATCGAATGGCGGAGCAGACTTGATGGTCCGAATGGCTTCATTTCTGTTCGTATAGAGTTGTGGCCTTATACTTGGTCGGTCCTGGATGGCACGGTGGCTCAGTGGCTTGCACTGCTGCCTCACGGCATGATTATGCAAGGTATACAAATTCATTTGTTCTGAAACTACATAAGGCTGTCATCACCGATACTACAGAGCTCTTAATCATTGTCATGGAGAGAAACAGAGAAACACAGTCGCTTTAAACAAAAGATGGCATTACCGGAGGTGAAAACTTTAAATGCTTTTGAGGAATGCGACAAATTGGAGGCATGGGATCCTGAAGATACCCAAACAGGATGAGAATTTTTTAAAAAAGGAAGCATTCCCACATCAGAAACCTGGATAGGGCACTGTGTACAGAGGAGAAGGGTGACCGGGTCCCCGTGCGAATGAGGACAGGCAGCAGAATTGTATTGCAGATATTGCAGCTCAACCTGGGCATTCATGTGATGCTGCAAATCATAGCAGCTGCAGTAGCAGCAGCAGCAACAACAGAATTATATTCAACCACAGTATAATCTCTCAGTCTACCATTACCATGAAGCCGATCTCCGCTTAAGTAATGAATGTGGGTGAACATGCCACGGTCAGGACCGTGTGTACCTAAACCTGATGACAACCCATTCAAGCTACCGCACTTACTGCTTACATTAACAAACAGCAGAACTAGTATCTGATAGAGAGGGAGCAATGACCTCAAGGCTGTGACCATTTCTTTTAAAACCAGCTGTGAATTACTGCTGGCTTGTCTCCTTTTACTTTTACCAGTTAGAAAAATCGTTGCTCCTTTTGTTAGACACGGTTCAGGAACTT
>NW_025169799.1:0-1757 GCF_004010195.1 Chiloscyllium plagiosum | reverse complement strand
GTGAAGCTGAGATAAGAATTCAATTCTAGATAAGCAAAAGTAAAAATCCTTTCCATAAAATCCCTGAGGATATCCGATTCAATTTCCCAGGGTCATCACAGAGGAGGAAACTGGATTAGTCCCAAACGCTGCTCACGCACAACTTTCCAGTATCAACCATCCAATTGCTGTGGCTGCAGGGAATGGCAATGAAACGAAAAGAATACCCAATCTCAGGTTTTAAAATCCTCAGAAATTCACTGGGAAGCGGAATCTGAGGAGAATTATGGTTGACCTGACCAACGGAGCAGGATTATCCAGGCATCTGCCCCTTCTGTCAGAGGCGAGTACATTGACTCTGATGTTGTCCGGGTGGTTCATTGATTCAAGGCTTTGCAAGGAATCCTGTCACAGATGCTGTGCGTTTGCTGTTGCCGTTGTCAGGAACAATAAATTTCTCATTCACTGGCAGGGAATCGAAGACGGGACGCGTTGGTAAAAGTGTAAAATCGAACCAATAGACCACCAAGGATGCCCGTAGAACGGGGATGTACTGTTTTGTCATCAGCCATCAATCACCTGTCCGTGCCCTTGTCAGGATCAATGGCTTGCCGATCCTCATCCGATTTTCCAGCACTATTTTTGCCTTTACATCAAATGTTGACATTTGAATACTTTTGTAGGTTATGTGGGCTCCTGCCCCTGCGAACCCTGACAATGAGTTCCTGATTCAACCACGCGATCATTGATACATGTTTTCGTTATACCTACTGCATGTCAGGATCAAAGTTCGGTCACGGTTTTGAGCGGCAATTGAGCTCGGACTGCGGCGCTGAAAGTGCTGAATCACAACCAAGGCATCACCAGGGATGACAACGGACATCGTTGCATCGTTTCTTAATGACACAGTTTTTGGCTTTATTTCACTGGAGACAACTTTCTCCTCCAAAATGATTGAGTTCTCGAGGGTAATCCGCAAGTAAACAAGCACATCATCCATTTTTTTGAACCCTGGACTATCGCCTTATGTGCACTGACGTAGAATATTGCTTCCGTCAGCATCTTACTATCCTTCCAAATGGTCTTCCTCAAATTCCTGAAAAGACAAAGAGGAATGGGATATTTCATGTGCATTTTTACTTTACAAGGCCAACGTTCGAACCACTGAGCTACAGAGCCAATACATTACCATGTGAGAGAGAACCTGCAAACTAATAGATGCACTGATAGCCTGTGTAACATGTAGGAAGTCAGTGTAACACAACCCAGAGAGAGCCGAAGGGAGCATGTACGAAAAGGTAGCAGGATGTAATGCTAAAATGCACAGTGTTGAGGGTGATATAAACAGAGTTATTCCATGGTTGTCGGTCATTAGGAATTAAGAATTCCAATGTCATGATCTGTTAAATGTTACCAATTATAGTAATTAATAGGAAATGCTGACTGAACTTTAGAAGCAGAATTATGCGTGAAACAGTCAGAATCATTTCCCTCCATGTCACAGATCCACATCCGTAATGTCAGCTGCTATTGCTGGACATGCATTCGGCTCAAAACAAGAACAGAGGAAGCCATCGGAATTAGGAAGACCGATGGTGGTTTGTGAGAACCGATTATTGGCTAACTAGAGCCAGGATCAATGTGTGCTCTGAAGGTTAATTTTCCTGTTTATCCTGGTGTCGTGATCACTCCGGATCAATCACCCAATTGACTCTTCTTTGTGTGTTGACCTTTGCAGGTCTCAAATCGGTTCAGTGCCCCAAGTGGATCCACACATT
>NW_025169798.1:0-1757 GCF_004010195.1 Chiloscyllium plagiosum | reverse complement strand
TCTGCGCACTATATTTTTTGAGTATCCGTTCTTTTTGAATACATTGTATAGGTGGTTCTCCTCTGTTTTCCGAAGTTCGTTGTACTGCAGTGTGTGGTGGCTCATTGGAATAGTGTTCTGATACCGCTTTGTTCGTGTGTGTTGGGATGGTTGCTGGTGTAGTTAAGTATTTGGTCAGTGTTTGTCGGTTTTCTGTATACGCAGGTTTGTAATTCTCCGTTGTCCTTTCTTTCGACTGTGATGTCCAGGAATGCGAGTTTGTTGTTGGTTTCTTCCTCCTTGGTGAACTTTATGCCTGTGAGGTTGTTGTTGATGATGTTAAATGTCTCTTCTATCTTGTTTCGTTTTGTGATGACAAAGGTGTCATCTATGTAGCAGACCAAGATTTTTGGTTTGATGATTGGTAGGGCTGTTTGTTCTAGTCTTTGCATTACTGCTTCTGCTATGAATCCTGATAGCGGAGATCCCATGGATGTGCCGTTGGTTTGTTTGTAGATTATGTTGTTGAAAGTGAAGTGGGTGGTGAGGCACAAGTCCACTAGCTTCATGATCTTTTCATTGGTAATGTGATTGATGGTGGTTGGTGTGTGTGTGATGGTCTCTTCTAAAAGTGTGGTAAATGTTTCCTTTGATGTTGATGGAGGTGAACAGTGCTATTGCGTCGAATGAGATCATTGCTTCGTCTTCCTCTATTTTGGTGTTTTTGATGATTTTTAGGAATTCCTGGGTGGAGTGGATGGAGTGCTGTGACTCTTCTACTAGGTATTTCAGTCTTGCGTGTAGTTCTTTGGCCTGTCTGTAAGTTGGTGTTCCGGGTAGTGAGACTATAGGTCTGAGGGGGGCTCCTGGTTTATGGATTTTTGGTAGTCCGTAGAATCGTGGGGCGTTGGTCCCGTCGGGTTTCATTTTCTGGAATTCCGTCTTGATTAATTGTCCGGAATTGTGTAATTTTCTTAGGAGATATGTAATTTTGTTTCCTAGTTGTGGGGTCGGGTCTAGCGCCACCTGTTGGTAGGTGTTGGTGTCTGCGAGTAGTGCATTGGCTTTCTCAATGTAGTCCCTTCTGTTCAAAATGTTCTGTTCAAGAACAAACCATGACAAGCAGACCAAACACAGCCAGAAACCCTAACCACCTTACCATACATCAAAGAAGTTTCAGAAATGACAGCCAGACTACTAAGACCCCTTGGAATCCTAGTAGCACACAAACCCACCAACACTCTCAAACAAAAACTAACAAACGTAAAAGACCCAGTGCAACCCATGGACAAAACCAAAGTCATCTACAAAATTCCATTGGACTGCCACAAACACTACGTAGGACAAACAGGAAGAAAGTTAGCCAGCAGGATAAATGAACACCAGCTAGCCACATAAAGACACGACCCTCTCTCCCTCATAGCCCTACACACGGATGAACTAACACCAGCTAGCCACAAAAAGACACGACCCTCTCTCCCTCGTAGCCCGACACACGGATGAAAGAAAACACCATTTCGAGTGGGACAGCACGTCTATCCTTGGACAGGCTAAGCAAAGACATGCCAGATAATTCCTAGAAGCCTGACACTCCAACCACACCGCCATAAACAAACACATAGATCTAGATGCCATCTATCAACCTCTCAGAAAAAGAACAGGAAATGATATCACCACAAACCCCAGGAATCCCATCCAGGAGAAAGATATAAATAGAAAGCAGGAGACAAAAGCGTCGCTTCACGTGGAGGTCGCCACTGATGATGTTACCTAGCCAG